>NW_022096325.1:0-217004 GCF_006542625.1 Nomascus leucogenys
TTTTCCACTATAGGCCCATCAACGCTCTGAATGTCCACTTCCACTTTCTACAGAAAGAGTGTTTCAGAACTACTCAATCAAAAGTAAGCTTCAACTCTGTTAGTTGAATGCACAGAACAGAAAGAAGTTTCACAAAATGCTTCTGTGTAGTTTTTATTTGAAGATAACCCTTTTTCCACAATAGGCCCCTTAGGTTTCAGAATGTCCACTTACAGTTTCTACAGAAAGAGTGTTTCAGAACTGCTCAATCAAAAGTAAGTATCAACTCTGTTAGTTGAATGCACAGAACAGAAAGTAGATTCACAGAATGCTTCTTTGTAGTTTTTATTTGAAGATAACCGTTTTTCCACTATTGGCCCCTTAGCGCTTCGAATATCCACTTGCAGTTTCTATAGAAAGAGAGTTGCAGAACTGCTCAATCAAAAGTAAGCTTCAACTCTGTTAGTTGAATGCACAGAACAGAAAGAAGTTTCACAGAATGCTTCTGTGTAGTTTTTATTTGAACATATACCTTTTTCCACTATTGGCCCCATTGCGCTTGGAATGTCCACTTGCAGCTTCTACAAAAAGTGTGTTTCCGAACTGTTCAATCAAAAGCAAGCTTCAACTCTGTCAGTTGAACGCACAGAACAGAAAGAACTTTCACAGAAAGTTTCTGTGCAGTTCTTATTTGAAGATATTTCTTTTTCCACTATAGGCCCTTTACTGCTCGGTATGTCAACTTGCAGTTTCTACATAAAGAGTGTTTCAGAAGTGCTCAATCAAAAGTAAGCTTCAACTCGGTTGGTTGAACGTTCAGAACAGTAAGAAGTTTCACAGAATGGTTCTGTGTAGTTTTTATTTGGAGATATTCCTTTTTCCACTATAGGACCCTTAGCGCTAGGAATGACATCATGCAGTTTCTGCAAAAAGAGTGTTTCAGAACTGCTCAATCAAAAGGAAGCTTCAACTCTGTTAGTTGAATGCACAGAACAGAAAGAAGTTTCACAGAATGCTTCTGTGTAGTTTTTATTTGAAGATATTTCTTTTTCCAGTATAGGCCCTTTAGCGCCAGGAATGTCAACTTGAAGTTTCTACAGAAACAGTGTTTCCACCCTCCTCAATCAAAAGTCAGCTTCAACACTGTTAGTTGAATGTACAGAACAGAAAGAAGTTTCACAGAATGCTTCTGTGTTGTTTTTATTTGAAGATATTTCTTTTTCCAGTATAGGCCCTTTAGCGCTAGGAATGTCAACTTGAAGTTCACAAAAAAAAAAAAAAAAAAAAAAAAAAAAAAAAGCCATAAATATACCACAAGAGACAATGTCACTTGCGTTTCTACAGAAAGAGTGTTTCAAAACTGCTCAATCAAAACTAAGCTTCAACTCTGTTAATTGAATGCACAGAACAGAGAGAAGTTGCACAGAATGCTTCTGTGTAGTTTTTATTCGGAGATATTCCTTTTTCCGCTATAGGCCGCTTAGAGCTCGGAATGTCCACATGCAGTTTCTACAGAAAGGGTGCTTCAGTACTGCTCCATCAAAAGTAAGCTTCAGCTTGTTAGTTGAATGCACAGAACAGAAAGAAGTTTCACAGAATGCTTCTGTGTAGTTTTAATTTGAAGATATCCCTTATTCCACTATAGGCCGTATAGCGCTCAAAATGTCAACTTGCAGTTTCTACAGAAAGAGTGTTTCAGAACTGCGCAATGAAAAGTAAGCTTCAGTTCGGTGAGTTGAATGGATAGAACAGCAAGAAGTTTCGCAGAACACTTCTCTGTAGTTTTAATTTGAAGATATTCCTTTTTCCACTATAGGCCCCTTAACGCTCAGAATGTACACTTGCAGTTTCTACAGAAAGAGTGTTTCAGAACTGTCAATCAAAAGTAAGCTTCAATTCTGTTAGTTGAATGCACAGAACAGAAAGAAGTTTCACAAAATGCTTCTGTGTAGTTTTTATTTGAAGATATTCTTTTTCCACTATACGCCACTTAGCTTTCAGAATGTGCACTTGCAGTTTCTACAGAAAGAGTGTTTCAGAACTGCTCAATCAAAAGTAAGCTTCAACTCTGTTAGTTGAATGCACAGAACATAAAGAAGTTTCACAGAATGCTTCTGTGTAGTTTTTTTTGACGATATTTCTTTTTCCACTATAGGCCCCTCAGCTCTCTGAATGTCTTCTTCCACTTTCTACAGAAAGAGTGTTTCAGAACTACTCAATCAAAAGTAAGCTTCAACTCTGTTAGTTGAATGCACAGAACAGAAAGAAGTTTCACAGAATGGTTCTGTGAGTTTTTATTTGAAGATATCCCTTTTTCCACTATAGGCCCCTTAGCGTTCAGAATATCCACTTACAGTTTCTACAGAAAGAGCGTTTCACAACTGCTCAATCAAAAGTAAGCTTCAACTCTGTTAGTTGAATGCACAGAAGAGAAAGAAGTTTCACAGAATGCTTCTGTGTATTTTTATTTGAAGATATCCCTTTTTCCCCTGTAGGCCCTTTAGCGCTCGAAATGTCAACTTGCAGTTTCTACAGAAAGAGAATTTCAGAACTGCGCAATGAAAAGTAAGCTTCAATTCGATGAGTTGAATGGACAGAACACCAAGAAGTTTCACAGAATGCTTCTGTGTAGTTTTTATTTGAAGATATTCCTTTTTCCACTATAGGCCCCTTAGCGCTCAGATTGTCCACTTGCAGTTTCTACAGAAAGAGTGTTTCAGAACTGCTAAATCAACAGTAGTCTTCAACTCTGTTAGTTGAATGCACGAAACAGAAAGAAGTTTCACAGAATGCTTCTGTATTTTTTATTTGTAGGTTTCCCTTTTTCCACTATAGGCCCCTTAAGCGATCAGAATGTGCACTTGGAGTTTCTATAGAGTGTTTCAGAACTCCTCTATCAAAAGTAAGCTTCAAATCTGTTAGTTGAATGCTCAGAACAGAAAGAAGTTTCACAGAATGCTTCTGTGTAAGTTTTATTTGAAGATATTCCTTCTTCCACTATAGGCCCCTTAGTGCACCAAATGTCCAACTGCAGATTCTACAGAAAGGGTGTTTCAGAACTGCTCAATCAAAAGTAAGCTTCAACTCAGTTGAATGCACAGAACAGTAAGAATTTTCACAGAATGCTTCTGTGTAGTTTTTATTTGAAGATATCCTTTTTTCCACTGTAGGCCCTTTATCGCTCGAAATTTCAACTTGCAGGTTCTACAGAAAGAGGGTTTCAGAACTGCGCCATGAGTAGTAAGCTTCAATTCGATGAGTTGAATGGACAGAACAGCAAGAAGTTTCACAGAATGCTTCGGTGTAGCTTTTATTTGAAGGTGTTCCTTTTTCCACTAGAGGCCCCTTAGCGCTCAGAATGTCCACTTGCAGTTTCTACAGAAAGAGTGTTTCAGAACTGCTCAATCAAATGTAAGCTTCAACTCTGTTAGTTGAATGCACAGAACAGAAAGAAGTTTCACAGAATGCTTCTGTGTAGTTTTTATTTGGAGATATTCCTTTTTCCACTATAGTACCCTTAGCACTCGGAATGTCAACTTGCAGTTTCTACAGAAAGAGAGTTTCAGAACTGCTAAATCAAAAGTAAGCTTCAACAGAGTTAGTTGAATGCACAGAACAGAAAGAAGTTTTACAGAATGCTTCTGTGTGGTTTTTATTTGGAAATAATCCTTTTTCCACAATAGGACACTTCGCGCTCGGAATGTCAACTTGCAGTTTCTACAGAAAGAGAGTTTCAGAACTGCTCAATCAAAAGTAAGCTTCAACACAGTTAGTTGAACGCACAGAACAGAAAGAAGTTTTACAGAATGCTTATGTGTGGGTTTTATTTGGAGACATAACTTTTTCCACTATAGGACAATTACCGCTCAGAATGTCCACCTGCAGTTTCTACCGAAAGAGTGTTTCAGAACTGCTTTATCAAGAGTAAGCTTCAAATCTGTTCGATGAATGCACGGAATAGAAAGAAGTTTCACAGAATGCTTCTGCGTAGTTTTTATTTGGAGATATTACTTTTTCCACTATAGGAGCTTTAGCGCTCGGATTGTCAACTTGCAGTTTCTACAGAAAGAGTGTTTCAGAACTGCTCAATCAAAAGTAAGTTTCAACTCTGTTAGTTGAATGGACAGAACAGAAACAAGTTTCACAGAATGCTTCTGTGTAGCTTTTATTTGAAGATACTCCTTTTTCCACTACTGGCCCCACAGCGCTTCGAATTTCCACTTGCAGTCTCTACAGAAAGAGCATTTCAGCACTGCTCAATCAAAAGTAAGCTTCAACTCTGTTAGTTGAATGCACAGAACAGAAAGAAGTTTTAAAGAATGCTTCCGTGTAGTTTTTATTTGAAGATATCCCTTTTTACTTTACAGTATCCTTAGCGTTCAGAGTTTCCACTTCCGGTTTCTGCAGTAAGAGTGTTTCTGAACTGCTCAATCATAAGTAAGCTTCAACTGTGTTAGTTGAATGGACAGAAGACAAAGAAGTTTCACAGAATACTTCTGTGTAGTTTTTATTTGAAGATATCTCTTTTTCCACTATAGGCCCCGTAGCCGTCCAACTGTCCACTTGCAGTTTCTACAGAAAGAGTGTTTCAGAACTGCTGAATCAAAAGAAAGCTTCAACTCTGTTAGTTGAATGCACAGAACAGGAAGAAGTTTCACAGAATGCTTCTGTGTAGTTTTTATTTGAAGATATCACTTTATCCACTATAGGCCCTTTGGCAGTCGAAATGTCAAATTGCAGTTTCTACAGAAAGAGAGTTTCAGAACTGCTCAATCAAAACGAAGCTTCAACGCTGTTAGTTGAATGGACAGAGCAGAAGGAAGTTTCAACCAATGCTTCTGTGTAGTTTTTAATTGCAGATATTCCTTTTTCCACTATAGGCCCCTTAGCGCTCTGAATGTCCACTTGCAGTTTCTACAGAAAGGGTGCTTCAGAACTGCTCACTCAAAAGAATGCTTCAACACTGTTAGTTGAATGCACAGAACAGAAAGAAGTCTCACAGAATGCTTCTGTGTAGTTTTTATTTGAAGATATCCCTTTTTCCTCTACAGGCCCCTTAGCGTTCAGAGTGTCCACTTGCAGTTTCTACAGAAAGAGTGTTTCAGAGCTGCTCAATCAACAGTAAGCTTCAACTCTGTTAGTCGAATGGACAGAAAAGAAAGAAGTTTCACAGAATGCTTCTGTGTAGTTTTTATTTGAAGATATTCCTTTTTCCACTATAGGAGATTTAGCGCTCAGAATATCCACTTGCAGTTTGTACAGAAAGAGTGTTTCAGAACTTCTCAATCAAAAGTAAGCTTCAACTGTGTTAGTTGAATGCACAGAACAGAAAGAAGTTTCAGAGAATACTTCTATGTAGTTTTATTTGAATATATCCCTTTTTCCTCTTTAGGCCCTTTATTGCTCAGAATGTCCATTGCAGTTTCTACAGGAAGAGTGTTTCAGAACTGCTGAATCAAAAGTAAGCTTCAACTCTGGTAGTTGAATGGACAGAACAGAAAGAAGTTTTGGAGAAAGCTTCTGTGTAGTTTTTATTTGAAGATATTCCTTTTTCCACTATACGCCCGTTAGCGCTCAGAATGTCCACTTGCAGTTTCTACAGAAACAGTGTTTCAGAACTGCTGAATCAAAAGTAAGCTTCAACTCTGTTAGTTGAATGTACAGAACAGAAACAAGTTTCACAAAATGCTTCTGTGTAGTTTTTATTTGGAGATAATCCTTTTTCCCCTGTAGGACCTTTAGCGCTCAGCATTTCAACTGGCAGTTTCTACAGAAAGAGTGTTTCAGAACTGCTCAATCAAAAGTAAGCTTCAACTCTGTTAGTTGAATGGACAGAACAGAAAGAAGTTTAACAGAATGCATCTGTGTAGTTTTTATTTGAAGATATTCCTTTTTCGACTATAGGCCCCTTAGCGCTCGTAATGTGAATTTGCAGCTTCTACAGAAACAGTGTTTCAGAACTGCTCGAACAAAAGTAAGCTTAGTTGAATGGACAGAACAGAAAGAGCTATCACAGAATGCTTCTGTGTAGTTTTCATTTGAAGATATCTCTTTTTCACTATAGGCCCTTTAGCGCTCCGAGTACTCTCTTGCAGTTTCTACAGAAAGAGTGTTTCAGAGCTGCTCAATCAAAAGTAAGCTTCAACTTTTTAGTTGAATGCACAGAACAGAAAGGCGTTTCACAGAATGCTTTTGTGTAGTTTTTATTTGAAGATATCTCTTTTTGAACTATAGGCCCCTTAGTGCTCGAAATGTCAACCTGGAGTTTCTACAGAAAGAGTGTTGCAGAACTGCTCAGTCAAAAGTAAGCTTCAACTCGGTAAGTTGAATGGACAGAACACCAAGAAGTTTCACAGAGTGCTTCTGTGTAGTTTTAATTTGGAGATATTCCTTTTTCCACTATAGGACCCTTAGCGCTCAGAATGTCAACATGCAGTTTCTTCAGAAACAGTGTTTCCGAACTGCTCAATCAAAAGTAAGCATCAAATCTGTTAGTTGAATGCACAGAACAGAAAGAAGTTTCACAAAATGCTTCTGTGTAGTTTTTATTTGGAGATATTCCTTTTTCCACTATAGGACATTTAGCTCTTGAAATGTCAACCTGCAGTTTCTACAGAAAGAGTGTTTCAGAACTGCTCAATCAATGGTAACCTTCAGTTCTGTTAGTTGATTGAAAAGAACAGAAGGAAGTTTCACAGAACGTTTCCGTGTAGTTTTCATTCGGAGATATTTCTTTTTCCACTACAGGCCCGGTAGCACTCCGAATGTCCACTTGCAGTTTCTACAGAAAGGGTGTTTCACAACTGCTCAATGAAAAGTAAGCTTCAAATCTGTTAGTTCAATGCACAGAACAGAAAGAGGTTTCACAGAATGCTTCTGTGTTGTTTTTATTTGAAGATATCCCTTTTTCCTCTATAGGCCCCTTAGCGTTCAGAATGTCCACATGCAGTCTCTACAGAAAGAGTGTTTCACAACTGCTCTGTGAAAAGAAAGCTTCAACTCTGTCAGTTTAATGCATAGAAGAGAAAGAAGTTTCACAGAATGCTTCCGTGTAGTTTTTATTTGAAGATATGCCTTTTTCCTCTATAGGCCCCTTAGCGTTCAGAATGTCCACTTGCAGTTTCTACAGAAAGAGTGTTTCAGAACTGCTCAACCAAAACTAAACTTCAACTCTGTTAGTTGAATGCAGAGAAGAGAAATAAGTTTCACAGAATGCTTCTGTGTAGTTTCTATTCATAGATATTCCTTTTTCCTCTACAGGCTCCTTAGATCTCCGAATGTCCACTTGCAGTTTCTACAGAAAGGGTGTTTCAGAACTCCTCAATGAAAAGTAAAGTTCAAGTCTGTTAGTTGAATGAAGAGAACAGAAATAAGTTTCACAGAATGCTTCTCTGTAGTTTTTATTAGAAGATATCCCTTTTGCCCCTACAGGCCCTTTAGCGGTCGAAATGTCAACCAGCAGTTTCTACAGAAAGAGTGTTTCAGAACTGCTCAATCAAAAGTAAGCTTCAAATCTGTTAGTTGAATGGACAGAACAGCAAGAAGTTTCACAGAATGCTTCTGTGGAGTTTTTATGTGAAGATACTCCATTTCTGCTATTGGCCCCTTAGCACTCAGAACGTCCAATTGCAGTTTCTACAGAAAGCGTGTTTCAGAACTGCTCAATCAACCGTAAGCTTCAAATCTGTTACTAGAATGCACAGAACAGATAGAAGTTTCACAGAATGCTTCTGTGTAGTTTTTATTTGAAGATATCCCTTTTTCCACTATAGGCCCCTTAGTGTTCAGAATGTCCGCTTGCAGTTTCTAAAGAAAGAGTGCTTAAGAACTGCTCAATCAGAAGAAACGTTCAAGTCTGTTAGTTGAATGCAAAGAACAGAAAGTAGTTTCACAGAACGCTTCTGTGTAGTTCTTATTTGAAGATATCCCTTTTTCCTCTATAGGCCCTTTAGCGTTCAGAATATCCACTTGCAGTTTCTACAGAAAGAGTGTTTCAGAACTGCTCAATCAAATGTAAGCTTCAACTCTGTTAGTTGAATGCACAGAACAGAAAGAAGTTTCACAGAATGCTTCTGTGTAGTTTTTATTTGAAGATATCTCTTTTTCCGCTACAGGCCCCATAGCGCACAGAATGTCCACTTGCAGTTTCTACAGATAGTTTCAGAAGTGCTCAATCAAAAGTAAGCTTCAACTCTGATAGTTGAGTGCACAGAACAGTAAGAAGTTTCACAGAATGCTTCTGTGTAGTTTTTATTTGGGGATATCCCTTTTTCCACTATAGGCCCCTTAGCGTTCAGAACGTCCACTTGCAGTTCCTACAGAAAGAGTTTTTCATAACTGCTGAATCAAAAGTAATCTTCAACCCTGTTACTTGAATGCACAGAACAGAAAGAAGTTTCACAGAATGCTTCTGTGTAGTTTTTACTTGAAGATACACTTTTTCCACTATAGGCCCTTTATCGCTCGAAATGTTAACTTGCAGTTTCTACAGAAAGAGTGTTTCAGGACTGCTCAATCAAAAGTAAGCTTCAACTATGTTAGTTGAATGCACAGAACAGAAAGAAGTTTCACAGAATGCTTCTGTGTAGTTTTTATTTGAAGATATAACTTTTTCCACTATAGTCCCATAAGCTTTCAGAATCTCCACTTGCAGTTTCCTCAGAAAGAGTGTTTCAGAACTGCTCAATCAAAAGTAAGAATCAACTCTGTTATTTGAATATACACAACAGAAAGGATTTTCACAGAATTGTTCTGTGTAGTTTTTATTTGGAGATATTCCTTTTTCCACTACAGGCCCCTTAGCGCTCTGAATGTCCACTTGCAGTTTCTACAGAAAGGGTGTTTCAGAACTGCTCAATCAAAGGTAAGGTTACTCTGTTAGTTGAATGCACAGAACCAAAAGAAGTTTCACAGAAGACTTCTGTGTTGTTTTTATTTGAGGATAACCCTTTTTCCACTATAGGCCCTATAGCGCTGGGAAAGTCCACTTGCAGTTTCTACAGAAAGAGTGTTTCAGAACTGCTCAATCAAAAGAAAGCTTCAACTCTCTTAGTTGAATGGACAGAACAGAAAGAAGTTTCACAGAATACTTCTGTGTAGTTTTTCTTTGAAGTTATTCCTTTTTCCGCTACAGGCCCCGTAGCGCTCCGAATGTCCAGTTGCAGTTTCTACAGAAAGTGTCTTTCAGAACTGGTCAATCAAATGTAAGCTTCAACGCTGTTAGTTGAATGGACAGAACAGAAAGAAGTTTCACAGAATGCTTTTTGTTAGTTTTTATTCGAAGATATTCCTTTTTCCACTATAGGCCCCTTAGCGTTCAGAATGTCCACTTGCAGTTTCCACAGAAACAGAGTTTCAGAACTGCTCAATTAACACTACGCTTCAACTCTGTTAGTTGAATGCACAGAAGAGAAAGCAGTTTCACAAATGGCTTCTGTGTAGTTTTTATTCGGAGATATTACTTTTTCCACTACAGGCCCCTTAGCACTCTAAATGTCCACTTGCAGTTTCTACAGAAACGGTGTTTCAGAACTGCTCAATCAAAAGTAAACTTCAACTCTGTTAGTTGAATGCACAGAACAGAAAGAAGTTTCACAGAATGCTTCTGTGTAGTTTTTATTTGAGGATATATTTTTTGCCACTATAGGCCGTTTAGGGCTCGAAATATCAACTTGCATTTTCTACAGCAAGAGTGTTTCAGGACTGCTCAATCAAAAGTAAGTTTCAACTCTGTGAATTGAATGGACAGAGTAGAAAGAAGTTTCACAGAATGCTTCTGTGTAGTTTTTATTTGAAGATATTTATTTTTCCACAATAGGCTCCTTAGCGCTCGGAATATCAACATCCAGTTACTACAGAAACAGTGTTTCAGAACTGCTCAATCAAAAGTGAGCTTCAACGCTGCTTGTTGAATGGACAGAACAGAAAGTAGTTTCACAGAATGCTTCTGTGTAGTTTTTATTTGTAGATATTCCTTTTTACACTATAGGCCCCTTAGCGCTCCGAAAGTCCACTTGCAGTTTCTACAGAAAGAGTGTTTCAGAACTGCTCAATCAAAAGTAAGCTTCAAATCTGTTAGTTGAATGCACAGAACAGAAAGTAGTTTAACGGAATGCTTCTGTGTAGTTTTTATTTGAAGATATTCCTTTTTCCAGTATAGGACTTTTAGCGCTCGAAATATCAACTTGTAGTTTCCACAGAAAGGGTGTTTCAGAACTGCTTAATCAAAAGTAAGCTTCAACTCTGTTAGCTGAATGCACAGAACAGAAAGAAGTTTCACAAAATGCTTCTGTGTAGTTTTTATTCGAAGATGTTCCTTTATCCACTATAGGCCCCTTAGCATTCAGAATGTCCACTTGCAGTTTCTACAGAAAGAGTGTTTCAGAACTGCTCAATCAAAAGTAAGCTTCAACTCTGTTAGTTGAATGCACAGAACAGAAAGAAGTTTCACAGAATGCTTCTGTGTAGTTTTTATTTGAAGATATTCCTTTTTCCACTATAGGCTCCATAGTGCTCGGAATGTCAACTTGCAGTTTCTACAGAAACAGTGTTTCAGAACTGCTCAATCAAAAGTAAGCTTCAACTCTGTTAGTTGAATGGACAGAACAGAAAGAAGTTTCATAGAAAGCTTCTGTGTAGTTTTTATTTGTAGATATTCCTTTTTCCACTCTACGCCCCTTAGCGCTCTGAATTTCAACTTGCAGTTTGTACAGAAAGAGTGTTTCAGAACTGCTCAATCAAAAGTAAGCTTCAACACTGTTAGTTGAAAGCACAGAACACAAAGAAGTTTCAGAGAATGCTTCTGTGCCATTTTTATTTGAATATATTCCTTTTTCCACTGTTTGACATATAGCGCGCGAATTATCAACTTGAAGTTTCTACAGAAAGAGAGTTTCAGAACTGCTCAATCAAAACTAAGCTTCAACTCTCTTAGTTGAATGGACAAAAGAGAGAGAAGTTACACAGAATGCATTTGTGTAGTTTTTATTTGAGGATATCCCTTTTTTCACTATAGGCCGTTTAGTACTAGGAATGTCAACTTGCAGTTTCTACAGAAACAGTGTTTCAGAAATGCTCAATCAAAAGTAAGCTTCAACTCTGTTAGTTGAATGGACAGAACAGAAAGAAGTTTCACAGAGTGCTTCTGTGTGGTTTTTATTTGAAGATATTCCTTTTTCCACACTAGGCCCCTTTGCGTTCAGAATTTCCACTTGCAGTTAATACAGAAAGTGTGTTTCAGAAGTGCTCAATCAAAACTAAGCTTCAACTCTGTTAGTTGAATGCACAGAACAGAAATAAGTTTCACAGAATGCTTCTGTGTAGTTTTTATTTGGAGATAATTATTTTTCCACTATCGGCCCTTTACTGCTGGAAATGTCAACTTGCAGTTTCTACAGAAAGAGTGTTTCAGAACTGCTCAATCAAAAGTAAGCTTCAAGTCTGTTAGTTGAATGGACAGAAGACCAAGAAGTTTCTCAGAATGCTTCTGTGTAGTTTTTATGTGAAGATATTCTTTTTTCCGCTATAGGCCACTTAGCGGTAAGAATGTCCACATGCAGCTTCCCTAGAATGCGTGTTTCAGAACTGCTCAATGAAAAATAAGCTTCAACACTGTTAGTTGAATGCACAGAATAGAAAGAAGTTTCACAGAATGATTCTCTGTAGTTTTTATTTGGAGATATTCCCTTTTCCACTACGGAACCCTTACCGCACGGAATGTCAAATTGCAGTTTCTACAGAAAGAGTGTTTCAGAACTGCTCAATCAAAAGTAAGCTTCAACTCTGTTAGGTGAATGCACAGAACAGAAAGAAGTTTCACAGAATGCTTCTGTTTAGTTTTTAGTTGGAGATATTTCTTTTTCCACTATAGCACCCTTAGCGCTCGGAATGTCAACTTGCATTTTCTACAGAAAGTGTGTTTCAGAACTGATTAATCAAAAGTAAGCTTCAACTATGTTAGTTCAATGCACAGAAGAGAAAGGAGTTCCACAGAATGCTTCTGTGTAGTTTTTAATGGAAGATATTGCTTTTTCCACTATAGGCCCCTTAGCGCTCCGAGTGTCCACTTGCAATTTCTAAAAAAAGGGTGTTTCAGAACTGCTCAATCAAAGTAAGCCTCAACTCTGTCAGTTGAATGCACAGAACAGATAGAAGTTTCAATATGCTTCTGTATAGATTTTATTTGAAGGTATCCCTTTTTCCATTATAGGCCTCTTAGCGTTCAGAATGTCCGCTTGCAGTTTCTACAGAAAGAGTATTTCAGAACTGCTCAATCAAAACAAGCTTCAACTCTGTTAGTTGAATGCACAGAACAGAAAGAAGTTTCAGAGAACACTTCTGTGTAGTTTTTATTTGAAGATATCCCTTTTTCCACTATAGGTCCTTTAGCGCTCCGAGTATTCTCTTGCAGTTTCTACAGAAAGGGTGTTTCAGAACTGCTCAATCAAAAGTAATCTTCAACTCGGTTACTTGAATGCACACAACAGAAAAAATTTCACAGAATGCTTCTGTGTAGTTTCTATTTAAAGATATCACTTTTTCCACTGTAGGCACTTTTGCGCTAGGAATGTCAACTTGCAGTTTCTACAGAAAGAGTGTTTCAGAACTGCTCAATCAAAAGTATTCTTCAACTCTCTTAGTTCAATGGACAGAACAGAAAGAAGTTTCACAGAATGCTTCTGTGTAGTTTTTATTTGAAGATATTCCTTTTTCCACTATAGGCCTCCCAGTGCTCTGAATTTCCACTTGCAGTTTCTACAGAAAGTGTTTTTCAGAACTGCTGAATCAAAAGTAAGCTTCAAATCTGTTAGTTGAATGGGCAGATCAGAAAGAAGTGTCGTAGAATGCTTCTGAGTAGTTTTTATTTGAAGATATCCCTTTTTCCACTATAGGCCCCTTAGCTTTCAGAATGAACACTTGCAGTTTCTACAGAAAGAGTGTTTCAGAACTGCTCAATCAAAAGTAAGAATCAACTCTGTTAGTTGAATGCACAGAACAGAAATGTGTTTCACAGAATGATTCTGTGTAGTATTTATAGGGAGATATTGCTTTTTCCATTGCAGGCCCCTTAGCGCTCCGAATGTCCCCTTGTAGTTTCTACAGAAAGGGTGTTTCAGAACTGCTCAATCAAAACTAAGCTTTAACTGTGTTAGTTGAATGCACAGAACAGAAAGAACTTTCACAGAATGCTTCTGTGTTGTATTTATTTGAGGATATCCCTTTTTCCACTATAGGTCTTTTAGGTCTCAGAATGTCATCTTGCAGTTTCTACAGAAAGAGTGTTTCAGAACTGCCCAATCAGAAGTACGCTTCAACTCTGTGAATTGAATGGACCGAACAGAAAGAAGTTTCACAGAATGCTTTTGTGGAGTATTTATGTCAAGATATTCTTTTTTCCACTATAGGCCCCTTAGCGTTCAGTTTGTCCTCTTGCAGTTTCTACAGAAAGTGTTTCAGAACTGCTCAATCAAAACTAAGCTTCAACTCTGTAAGTTGAATTCACAGAACGGAAAGAAGTTTCACAAATGCTTCTGTGTAGCTTTTGTCGGAGATATTTCTTTTTCCACTATAGGCCACTTAGCGCTCCGAATGTCCCCTTGTAGTTTCTACAGAAAGGGTGTTTCAGAAGTGCTCAATCAAAAGTAATCTTCAACTCTGTTAGCTGAATGCACAGAACAGAAAGAAGTTTCACAGAATGCTTCTGTGTAGTTTTTATTTGAAAATATCCCGTTTTCCACTAGAGGCCCTTTAGCGCTCGAAATGTCAACTTGCAGTTTCTACAGAAAGAGTGTTTCAGAACTGCTCAATCAAAAGTAAGCTTCAACGCTGTGAGTTGAATGGACAGAACAGCAAGAAGTTTCACAGAATGCTTCTGTGTAGTTTTTATTTGAAGATGTTCTTCTTCCACTACAGTCCCCTTTGCGTTCTGAATGTCCACTTGCAGTTTCTACAGAAAGAATGTCTCATAACTGCTCAATCAAAAGTAATCTTCAACTCTGTTAGTTGAATGGACCGAAGAGAAAGTAGTTTCACAGAATGCATCTGTGTAGTTTTTATTTGAATATACTCCTATTTCCACTATAGGCCCCTTAGCGCTCGGAATGTCAACTTGCAATTTCTACAGAAACACTGTTTCAGAACTGCACAATCAATAGTAAGCTTCAACTCTGTTAGTTGAATGGACAGAACAGAAGGAAGCATCACAGAATGGTTCTGTGTAGTTTTCACTTGAAGATATTTCTTTTTCCACTATAGGCCCCTTAGCGCTCTGAATGTTCTCTTGCAGTTTCCACAGAAAGATTGTTTCAGAACAGCTCAATCAAAACTAAGCTTGAACTCTGTTTGTTGAATGCACAGAACAGAAAGTTGTTTAACAGAATGCTTCTGTGTAGTTTTTATTCAGAGATATTCCTTTTTCCAGTGTAGGCCCCTTAGCGCTCCGAATGTCCACTTCCAGTTTCTACAGAAAGGTTGTTTCAGAACTGCGCAATCAAACGTAAGCTTCCACTCTGTCAGTTGAATGCAGAGAACAGAAAGAAATTTCACAGAATGCTTCTGTGTAGTTTTTATTTGAAGACATCCCTTTTGCCTCTATAGGCCTTTAGTGCTCGAAATGTCAAATTGCAGTTTCTACAGAAAGGGTGTTTCAGGACTGCTCAATCAAAAGTAAGCTTCTACTCTGTTATTTGAATGTACAGAAGAGAAAGAAGTTTCACAGAATGCTTCTCTGTAGTTTTTATTTGAAGGTATTCCTTTTTCCATTATATTCCCGTTAGCGTTCAGAATGTCCACTTGCAGTTTCTACAGAGAGAGTGTTTCAGAACTGCTGAATCAAAAGTAAGCTTCAACTCTGTGAATTGAATGGAGAGAACAGAAAGAAGTTTCACAGAATGCTTCCGCGTAGTTTTTATTTGAAAATATTTATTTTTCCACTATAGGCTCCTTAGCGCTCGGAAAGTCAAATTGCAGTTTCTACAGAACCAGGGTTTCAGAACTGCTCAATCAAAAGTAAGCTTCAACGCTGTTAGTTGAATGGACAGAACAGAAAGTTGTTTCACAGAATGCTTCTGTGTAGTTTTCATGTGAAGGTATAACTTTTTCCACTATTGGCACTTTATCGCTCCGAATATTCTCTTGCAGTTTCTACAGAAAGATTGTTTCAGAACTGTTCAATCAAAAGTAAGCTTCAACTCTGTTAGTTGAGTGCAGGGAACAGAAAGAAGTTTCACAGAATGCTTCTGTGTAGTTTTTATTTGGAGATATTACTTTTTCCACTATAGTCCCATTAGCGCTCGAAATGTCAACTTGCAGTTTCTACAGAAAGAGTGTTTCAGAACTGCTCAATCAAAAGTAAGCTTCTACTCTGTTACTTGAATGCACAGAACAGAAAGAAGTTTCACAGAATGCTTCTGTGTAGTTTTTATTTGAAGATATCCCTTTTTCCACTAGAGGCCCTTTGGCGCTCGAAATGTCAACTTGCACTTTCTACCGAAAGGCTGTTTCAGAACTGCTCAATCCAAAGTAAGCTTCAACTCTGTTAGTTGAGTGCACGGAATAGAAAGTAGTTTCACAGAATGCTTCTTTGTAGTTTTTATTTGAAGATATTCCTTTTTCCGCTACAGGACCCTTAGCGCTCCGACTGTCCACCTCCACTTTCTACAGAGGGTTTCAGAACTGCTCAATCAAAAGTAAGCTTCAACTCTGTTAGTTGACTGCACAGAACATATAGAAGTTTCACAGAATGCTTCTGTGTAGTTTTTATTTGAAGATATTACTTTTTCCACTATAGGCCCCTAAGCGCTCCGAATTTCCACCTGCAGTTTCTACAGAACGTGTGTTTCAGAACTGCTCAATCGTAAGTAAGCTTCAACTCTGTTAGTTGAATGGACAGAACAGAAAAAAGTTTCACAGAATGCTTCTGTGTAGTTTTTATTTGAAGATATCACTTTTTCCAACATAGGCCCTTTTGCGCTCGAAATATCAACTTGCAGTTTCTACAGAAAGAGTGTTTCAGAACTGCTCAATCAAAAGTAAGCTTCAACTCGGTGAGTTGAATGTACAGAACAGCAAGAAGTTTCACAGAATGTTTCTGTGTAGTTTTTATTTGAAGATATTCCTTTTTCCACTATAGGCCCCTTAGCGCTCAGGTTGTCCACTTGCAGTTTTTACAGAAAGAGTGTTTCAGAACTGCTCAATCAAATGTCAGCTTCAACTCTTTGAGTTGAATGGACAGAACAGAAAGAAGATTCACAGAATGCTTCTGTGTAGTTTTTGTTTGGAGATAGTACTTTTTCCACAATAGGACCCTTAGCGCTCGGAATGTCAACTTGAAGTTTGTACAGAAAGGCTGTTTCGGAACTGCTCAACCAAAAGTAAGCTTCAACTCTGTTACTTGAATGCACAAACAGAAAGACTTTTCACAGAATGCTTTTGTGTAGTTTTTATTTGGAGACATTCCGCTTTTCTCTGTAGGCACCTTAGCGTTTAGAATGTCCACTGGCAGTTTCTACAAAAAGAGTGTTTCAGAACTGCTCAATCAAAAGTAAGCTTCAACTCTGTTAGTTGAATGCACAGAACAGTAAGAAGTTTCACAGAATGCTTCTGTGTAGTTTTTATTTGAATATATTCCTTTTTCCACTATAGGCCCTTTAGCACTCGAAATGTGAACTTGCAGTTTCTATAGAGACAGTGTTTCAGATCCGCTGAATCAAAAGTCAGCTTCAACTCTATTAGTTGAATGGACAGAACAGAAAGAAGTTTCACAGAATGCATCTGTGTAGTTTTTATTTGAAGATATTCCATATTCCATTATAGGCCCCTAAGCGCTCGGAATGTCAACATGCAGTTTCTACAGAAACAGTGCTTCAGAACTGCTCAATCAAAAGTAAGCTTCAACTCTGTTAGTTCAATGCATAGAACAGAAAGAAGTTTCACGAAATGCTTCTGTGTAGTTTTTAGTTGAAGATATCCCTTTTTCCTCTATAGTCCCCTTAGCGTTCAGAATGTCCACTTGCAGTTTCTAAAGAAAGAGGGTTTCAGAACTGCTCAATCAAAACTAAGCTTCAACTCTTTTAGTGGAATGCACAGAAC
Organism: Nomascus leucogenys; assembly: GCF_006542625.1. Lineage (NCBI taxonomy): Eukaryota > Metazoa > Chordata > Mammalia > Primates > Hylobatidae > Nomascus > Nomascus leucogenys. The sequence goes on from NW_022096325.1 coordinate 17,068, forward strand.
AGTAAGTAGTTTCTCAGAATGCTTCTGTGTAGTTTTCATTTGAAGATATCCGTTTTTCCACCATAGGCCCATTAGCACTCAGATTGTCCTTGCAGTTTCTACAGAAAGAGTGTTTCAGAACTGCTCCATCAAAGGTCAGCTTCAACTCTGTTAGTTGAATGCAACGAACAGAAGGAAGTTTCACAGAATGCTTCTGTGTAGTTTTTATTTGAAGATATCCCTTTTTCCACTATAGGCCCTTTGGCGATTGAAATGTCAACTTGCAGTTTCTACAGAAAGAGTGTTTCAGAACTGCTCAATCAAAAGTAAGCTTCAACTCGGTTAGTTGAATGCACAGAAGAGAAAGAAGTTTCACCGAATTCTTCTGTGTAGTTTTTATTTGAAGATATCCCTTTTTCCACTATAGGCCCTTTGGCGATCGAAATGTCAACTTGAAGTTTCTACAGAAAGAGTGTTTCAGAACTGCTCAATCAAAAGTAAGCTTCAAATCTGTTAGGTGAATGCATGGAACAGAAAGAAGTTTCACAGAATGCTTCTGTGTAGTTTTTATTTGAAGATATTCCTTTTTCCACTATAGGCACTTTAGTGCTAGGAATGTCAACTTGCAGTTTATACAGAAAGAGTGTTTCAGAACTGGTCAATCAAAAGTAAGCTTCAACACTGTTAGTTAAATGCACAAAACAGAAAGAAGTTTCAGAGAATGGTTCTGTGTAGTTTTTATTTGCGTATATCACTTTTTCCTCTATTGGCCCTTTAGTGCTCGAAATATCAACTTGCAGTTTCTACAGAAAGAGTGTTTCAGAACTGCTCAATCAACAGTAAGCTTCAACACTGTTAGTTGAATGGACAGAAGAGAAAGAGGTTTCCCAGAATGCTTCTGTGTAGTTTTTATTTGAAGATACTCCTGTTTCCACTATAGGCCCCTTAGCGCTTAGAATGTCCACTTTCAGTTTCTACAGAAAGAGTGTTTCAGAACTGCTCAATCAAAAGTAAGCTTCAAATCTGTTAGTTGAATCCACAGAACAGAAAGGAGTTTCACAGAATGCTTCTGTGTAGTTTTTATGTGAAGATATTCCTTTTTCCGTTATAGGCCCCTTAGTGCTCAGAATGTCCACTTGCAATTTCTACAGAAAGAGAGTTTCAGAACTGCTCAATGAAAAGTAAGCTTCAACTCTGTTAGTTGAATGCACAGAACAGAGAGAAGTTGCACAGAATGCTTCTTTGTAGTTTTCATGTGGAGATATTCCTTTTTCCACTATTGCACACTTAGCGCCCCGAATGTCTACTTGCAGTTTCTACAGAAAGAGTGTTTCAGAACTGCTCAATCAAAAGTAAGCTTCAACTCTGTTAGTTGAATCCACAGAACAGAAATGAGTTTCAGAGAATGCTTCTGTGTAGTTTTTATTTGAAGATATTCCTTTTTCCGCTATAGGCCCCTTAGCACTCGGAATTTCAACTAGCAATTTATACAGAAAGAGTGTTTCAGAACAGCTCAATCAAAATTGGCTTCAACTCTGTTAGTTGAATGGACAGAACAGCAGGAAGTTTCACAGAATGCTTCTGTGTAATTTTTATTTGAAGATATTTCTTTTTCCACTACAGGCCCCTTAGCGCTCCGAATGTCCACTTGCAGTTTCTACAGAAAGAGTGTTTCAGAACTGCTCAATCAAAAGTAATCTTCAACACTGTTAGTTGAATCCACAGAACAGATAGTAGTTTCACAGAATGCTTCTGTGTAGGTTTTATTTGAAGATATCCCTTTTTCCACTATAGGCCCCTTAGCCTTCAGAATGTCCGCTTGCAGTTTCTACAGAAAGAGTGTTTCAGAATTGCTCAATCAATAGTAAGCTTCAACTATGTTAGTTGAATGCACAGAACAGAAAGAACTTTCACAGAATGCTTCTGTGTAGTTTTTATTTGAAGATATTCCTTTTTCCACTATAGGTCCTTTAGCGCTAGACTTGTCAACTTGTGGTTTCTACAGAGAGTGTTTCAGAACTGCTCAATCAAAAGTCAGCTTCAACTCTGTTTGTTGAATGGACAGAACAGAAAGTAGTTTCACAGAATCCATCTGTGTAGTTTTTATTTGAAGATATTTCATATTCCACTCTAGGCCCCTAAGCACTCAGAATGTCAACTTGCAGTTTCTACAGAAAGATTGTTTCAGAACTGCTCAATCAAAAGTAAGCTTCAGCTCTGTTTGTTGAATGCACAGAACAGAAAGAACTGTCACAGAATGCTTCTGTGTAGTTTTCATTCGGAGATATTCCTTTTTCCACTATAGGCCCCTTAGCGCTCCATATGTCCACTTGCAGTTTCTACAGAAAGGGTGTTTCAGAACTGCTCAATCAAAAGTAAGCTTCAACTCTGTTAGTTGAATGCACAGAACAGAAAGAAGTTTCACAGAATGCTTCTGTGTAGTTTTGATTTGAAGATATTCCTTTTTCCACTATATGCCCCTTAGTGCTCCGAATGTCCACTTTCAGTTTCTACAGAAAGAGTGTTTCAGAAGTGCTCAATCAAATGTAAGCTTCAACTCTGTTAGTAGAATGCTGAGAACAGAATAAAGTTTAACAGAATGCTTCTGTGTAGTTTTTATTTGAAGATATCCCTTTTTACACTTTAGGCCCTTTAGCGCTCGGAATGTCAACTTGCAGTTTCTACAGAAAGAGTGTTTCAGAACTGCTCAATCAAAATTAAGCTTCAACTCTGTTAGTTGAATGCACTGAACAGAAAGAAGTTTCACAGAATGCTTCTGTGTAGTTTTTATTTGGAGATATTCCTTTTTCCACTGTAGGTCCCTAAGCGCTCCGAATGTCCACCTGCATTTTCTACCGAAAAAGTTTCGGGACTTCTCAATCTAAAGAAAAGTTCAACTCTGTTAGTTGAATGCACAGATTAGAAAGACGTTTCACAGAATCCTTCTGTGTAGTTTTAATTTGAAGATATTCCTTTTGCCACTATAGGCCCCTTAGTGCTTCGATTGTCCAATTGCAGTTTGTACATAAAGAGAGTTTCAGAACTGTTCATTCAAAGTAATTTTCAACTCTGCTCTTTGAATGCACGGATCAGAAAGAATTTTCGTAGAATGCTCCTGTGTAGCTTTCATTTGAAGATATTCCTTTTTCCACTGTAGGCCCCTTAGCCCTCCGCATTTCTACTTGCAGTTTCTACAGAAAGTGTGTTTCAAACCTCTTCAATCAAAAGTAAGGTCAACTCAGCTAGTTGAAGGCACAGATCTGAAAGAAGTTTCGCAGAATGCTTCTGTGTAGTTTTTTTTTGAAGATATTCCTTTTTCCTTTATAGGCCCTTTAGCGCTCTTCATGTAGACTTCCAGTTTCTACAGAAAGTGTGTTTCAGAACTCCTCAATCAAAAGTAAGTTTCAACTCTGCTAGTTGAATGCACAGATCAAAAAAAGTTTCACAGAATGCTACTGTGTAGTTTTCACTTGAAGATAGGCCTTTTTCCACTTTAGGCCCCTTAACGCACCGAATGTCCACTTGCAGTTTCTACTTAAGAGTGTTTCAGAAATGCTCAATCAAAAGTAAAGTTCAACTCTGCTAGTTGAATGCACAGGTCAGATAGTCGTTTCCCAGAATGTTTTTGTGTAGTTTATATTTGAAGATATTCCTTTTTCCACTATAGTCCCCTTTGCGCTCTGAATGTCCGTTTCCAGTTTCTACAGAAAGAGAGTTTCAGAACTACTCAATAAAAAGTAAGGTTCAACTCCGCTAGTTGAATGCACAGTTCAGAAAGCATTTTCGCAAAATGCTTCTGTGTAGTTTTTATTTGAATACATTACTTTTTCCACTATAGGCCTCTTAGTGCTCCGAATCTCGGCTTGCAGTTTCTACAGAAACAGAGTATTAGAACTGCTCAATCAAAAGTATGTTTCAGCTCTACTAGTTGAATGCACAAAACAGAAAAAAGTCTCGCAGAATGCTTCTGTGCAGTTTTTATTTGAAGACGTTCCTTTTTCCAATGTAGGTCCCATAGTACACTGAATGTCCACTTGCAGTTTCTACAGAAAGAGTGTTTCAGAACTCGTCAATCAAAAGTAAGGTTCAACTCTGCCAGTTGAATGCACAGATCAGAAAGTCGTTCTTCAAAATGCTTCTGTGTAGTTTTTATTTGAAGATATTCCTTTTTCCAATACAGGCCACTTTGCGGTCCAAATGTCCACTTGCAGTTTCTACAGAAAGAGATTTTCAGAACTTCTCAATCACAATTAAGGTTCATCACAGTTGAATGCACAGATCAGAAGGAGGTTTCCCAGAACGCTTCTGTGTAGTTTTTATTTGAAGATATACTTTTTCCACTATAGGCCCGTTAGCCCTCTGAATGTCCGCTTGCAGTTTCTACAGAAAGAGTGTTTCAGAACTGCTCAATCAAAAGTAAGGTTCAACTCCGCTAGTTGAATGCACAGATCAGAAAGTAGTTTCGCAGAATGCTTCAGTGTAGTTTTTATTTGAACATATTCCTTTTTCCACTGTAGGCCCCTTAGCACTCCGAATTTCCGCTTGCAGTTTCCCCAGAAAGGGTGTTTCAAAACTCCTCAATCAAAAGTGAGATTCAACGCTGCTAGTTCAATGCGCAGATCAGAAAGAAATTTCACATAATGCTTCTGTGTAGTTTTTATTTGAAGATATTCCTTTTTCCACAGTAGGCCCCTTAGTGGTCGTAATGTCCGCTTGCAGTTTCTACAGAAAGAGAGTTTCAGAAATTCTCAATCAAAAGTAATATTCAACTCTGTTAATTGAATGCACAGATCAGTGAGGTGTTTCGCAGAATGCTTCTCCATAGTTTTTATTTGAAGACATTCATTTTTCCGCTATAGGCCACTTGACACTCCTAATGTCCGCTTGCAGATTCTACAGAAAGAGAGTTTCAGAACTTCTCAATCATATGTAAAGTTCAACTCTGTTAGTTAAATGCAGAGATCAGAAAGAAGTTTCCCAGAATGATTCTGTGTAGTTTTTATTTGAAGATACTCCTTTTACCTGTATATGCCCCTTCACACTCTGAATCTCCGCTTGCAGTTTCTACAGAAAGAGTCTTTCAGAACTGCTCAATCAAAAGTAAAGTTCAACTCTGCCAGTTGGATGCACAGACCAGAAAGTTGTTTTGCACAATGCTTTTGTGTAGTTTTTATTCGAAGATATTCCTTTTTCCACTATAGTCCCCTTAGCGCTCAGAGTGTCCGCTTGCAGTTTCAACAGTAACAGTGTTTCAGAAAGGCTCAATCAAAAGTAGGGTTCAACTCTGCCAGTTGAATGCAGAGATCAGAAAGACGTTTCAAAGAATTTTCTCTGTAGTTTTTATTTGAAGATATTCCTTTTTCCACTATAGTCCCCTTAGCGCTCAGAATGTCTGCTTGCAGTTTCAACAGAAAGAGTGTTTCAGAACTCCTCAATCAAAAGTATGTTTCAACACTGCTAGTGGAATGCACGGATCAGAAAGAAGTTTTGCAGATTGCTTCTGTGTATTTTTTATTTGAAGATACTCCTTTTTCCACTTTAGGCCCCTTAGTGCTGCGAATGTCCACTTGCAGTTTCTAAAGAAAGAGTTTCAGAACTTCTCAATCAAAAGTAAGGTTCAACTCTGTTAGTTGAATGCACAGATCAGAAAGAAGTTTCGCAGAATGCTTTTGTGTATTTTTTATTTGAAGATATTCCTTTTTCCACTATCGGACCCTTAGCGCTCCGAATGTCCGCTTGCAGTTTCCACAGAAAGAATGTTTCAGAACTGCTCAATCAAAAGTAATTTTTAACTCTGCTTGTTGAACGCAGATATCAGAAAATGTTTCGCAGAATGCTTCTGCATTGTTTTTATTTGAAGATATTACTTTTTCTACTTTAGGCCCCTTAGCGCTCCGAATGTGAGCTTACAGTTTCTACAGAAATAGTGTTTCACAACTGCTCAATCAAAAGTAAGGTTCAACTCTGCTAGTTGAATGCACAGATCAGAAAGAAATTTTGCAGATTGCTTCTGTGTAGTTTCTATTTGAAGATAATTCTTTTCCCACTATAGGCACCTTATAGCTCCGAATGTCTGCTTGCAGTTTCAACAGAAAGAGTGTTTCAGAACTGCTCAATCAAAAGTAAGGTTCAACTCTGCTAGTTGAATGCACAGATCAGAAAGAAGTCCGCAGAATGCTTCTGTGTAGTTTTTATTTGAAGATATTCCTTTTTCCACTATAGGCCTGTTAGGCCTCCTAATGTCCTCTAGTAGTTTCTACAGAAAGTAAGTTTCAGAAGATCTCAATCAAAAGTAATGTTCAACTCTGTTAGTTGCATGCACAGATCAGTAAGATGTTTCACAGAATGCATCTCCGTTGTTTTTATTTGAAGACATTCCGTTTTCCACTGTAGGCCCTTTGGCACTCCGAATGTCCCTTTGCAGTTTCTACAGAAAGAGTGTTTCAGAACTGCTCAATCAAAAGTAAAGTTGAACACAGCTAGTTGAATACACAGATCAGAAAGTAGTTTCGCAGAATGTTCTGTGTAGTATTTATGTGAATATATTCCTTTTTCCACAATAGGCCCCTTAGCGCTCCGAATGTCCACTTGCAGTTTCCACAGAAAGAGTGTTTCAGAACTGCTCAATCAAAAGTAATTTTGAAGTCTGCTTGTTGACCACACAGATCAGAAAGAAGTTTCATAGAATGCTTTCCTGTAGTTATTATTTGAAGTTATTCCTTTTCCAATATAGGCCCCTTAGCGGTCCGAATGTCCACTTGCAGTTTCTATAGAAAGAGTGTTTCAAAACTCCTCAATCAAATGTAACGTTGAACTCTGGTAGTTGAATGCACAGATCAAAAAGATGTCTCGCAGAATGCTTCTGTGTAGTTTTTATTTGGAGATATTCCTTTTTCCACTATGGGCCCCATAGTGCTCTGAATGTCCACTTGCAGTTTCTACAGAAAGAGATTTTTAGAAATTCTCAGTCAAATGTAAGGTTCAACTCTGTTGGTTGAATGCACAGATCATACAGAAGTTTCACAGAATGATTCTGTGTAGTTTTTATTGGAAGATATTCTTTTTTCCAGTATAGGCCCCTTAGCGCACCGAATGTCCACTTGCAGTTGCCACAGAAAAAGTGTTTCAGAACTCCTGAATCAAAAGGAAGGTTCAACTCTTCTAGTTCAATGCAAAGATCAGAAGGAAGTTTCGCAGAATGCTTCTGTGTAGTTTTTATTTGAAGATATTCCGTTATCCACTATAGGCCCCTTAGCGCTATGAATGTTCGCTTGCAGTTTCTACAGAAAGAGTGTTTCAGAACTGCTCAATCAAAAGTAAGTTTCAACTCTGCTGGTTGAATGCACAGATCACAAAGAAGTTTCGCAGAATGCCTCTGTGTAGTTTTTATTTGAATATATTCCTTTTTCCACTATAGGCCCCTTAGCTCTCCGAATGTCCGCTTGCAGTTTCTACAGAAAGAGATTTTCAGAAATTCTCAGTCAAATGTAATTTTCAACTCTGCTAGTTCAATGCACAGATCAGAAAGAAGTTTCGCAGATTGCTTCTGTGTAGTTTCTATTTGAAGATATTCCTATTCCCACTATAGGCCCTTGAGAGCTCCGATTGTCCGCATGCAGTTTCTACAGAAAGAGTGTTTCAAAACTGCTCAATCAAAAGTAAGGTTCAACTCTGCTAGTTGAATTCACAGACCAGAAAGTAGTTTCACAGAATGCTTCTGTGTAGTTTGTATTTGAAGATATTCCTTTATCCACTATAGGCCCCTTAGTGCTCCAAACGTCCGCTTGCAGTTTCTCCAGAAAGAGTGTCTCAAAACTCCTCAATCAAAAGTAAGGTTCAACTCGGCTAGTTGAATGCACAGATCAGAAAGAAGTCTCGCAGAATGGTTCTGTGTAGTTTTTATATGAAGATATTCTTTTTTCCACAATAGGCCCCTTAGCATTGTGAACGTCCACTTCCAGATTCTACAGAAAGAGGGTTTCAGAACTTCTCAATCAAAAGTAAGGTTCAACTCTGATAGTTGAATGCACAGATCAGAAAGAAGTTTCACAGAATGCTTTTGTGTAGTTTTTATTTGAAGATATTTCTTTTTCCACTATCGGACTTTTAGCGCTCCGAATGTCCGATTGCAGATTCAACAGAAAGAATGTTTCAAAACTCCTTATTCAAAAGTAAGGTTGAACTCCGCTAGTTGAAAGCACAGATCACAAAGAAGTTTTGCAGAATGGTTCTGTGTAGTTTTTATTTGAAGATATTCCTTTTTCCACTGTGGGTCCCTTAGCGCTCCGAATGTCCGCTTGCAGTTTCTACAGAAAGAGAGTTTCAGAATTTCTCAATCAACAGTAATGTTTACCTCTGTTAGTTGAATGCACAGATCAGAAAGTAGTTCCCCAGAATGCTTCTGTGTAGTTTCTCTGTGAAGATATTCCTTTTTCTACTATAGGACCTTATCGCTCCGAATGTCCCTTTGCAGTTTCTACAGAAAGATCATTTCAGAACTGCTCAATCAAAAGTAAGTTTGAACTCTGCTAATTGAAAGAACAGATCAGAAAGAAGTTTCACAGAATGTTCTGTGTAGTTTTTATTTGAAGATATTCCTTTTTCCACAATAGGCGCCTTAGTGCTTTGAATATCTGTTTGCAGTTTGTACAGAAAGAGTGTTTCAGAACTGCTCAATCAAAAGTAATGTTCAACTCTGCTAGTTGAATGCACAGATGAGAAAGAAGTTTCGCAGAATGCTTCCGAGTAGTTTTTATTTGAAGATATTCCTTTTTCCACTGTAGGCCACTTAGCGCTCCGAATGTCTACTTGCAGTTTCAACAGCAACAGTGTTTCAGAACCACTCAATCAAAAGTAAAGTTTAACTCTGCTTGTTTAATGCGCAAATCAGAAAGAAGTTTCGCAGAAGGCTTTTGTGTAGTTTTTATTTGAAGATATTCCTTTTTCCACAATAGGTGCCGTAGCGCTCCGAATGTCCACTTGCATTTTCCACAGAAATAATGTTTCAAAACTACTCCATCAAATGTAAGGTTCAACTCTGGTAGTTGAATGCACGGATCAGAAAGGTGTCTCGCAGAATGCTTCTGTGTAGTTTTTATTTGAAGATATTCCTTTTTCCACTATAGGCCCCTTAGCGCTCCGAATGTCTGCTTGCAGTTTCTACAGAAAGAGAGTTTCAGAACTTCTCAATCAAAAGTAACATTCAAATCTGTTAGTTGAATGCACAGATAAGAAAGAAGTTTCACAGAATGCTTCTGTGTAGTTTTTATTTGAAGATATTTCTTTTTCCAGTATAGGCCCCTAAGCGCACTGAATGTCCACTTGTAGTTTCCACAGAAAGGGTTTTTCAGAAATCCTCAATCAAAAGTAAGGTTCAACTATGCTAGTTCAATGCACAGGTCAGAAAGTAGTTTCACAGAATGCTTCTGGGTAGTTCTTATTTGAAGTTATTCCGATTCCCACAATGGGCCCCTTAGCGCTCCGTATGTTCACTTGCAGTTTCTACAGAAAGAGTGTTTCAGAACGGCTCAATCAAAAGTGAGTTTCAACTCTGCTAGTTGAATGCACAGATCAGAAAGAAGTTTCGCAGAATGCTTCTGTGTAGTTTTTATTTGAAGATATTCCTTGTTCCACTGTAGGCCCCTTAGCACTCCAAATGTCCGTTTGCTGTTTCTACAGAAAGAATGTTTCAGAACTGCTCAATCAAAGGTAAGGTTCAAATCTCCTAGTTGAATGCACAGATTAGAAAGAAGTATCGCAGAAAGCTTCTGTGTAGTTTTTATTTGAAGATATCCCTTTTTCCACTATGGGCCCCTTGGCGCACCGAATGTCCACCTTCAGTTTCCACAGAAAGAGAGTTTCAGAACTTCTCAATCAAATGTAAGGTTCCACTATGTTAGTTGAATTCACAGATCAGAAAGAAGTTTCGCAGAATGCTTCTGTGTAGTTTTTATTGAAGATATTCCTTTTTCCACTATAGGAAACTTAGCGCTCCGAATGTCTGCTTGCAGTTTCTACAGAAAGAGAGATTCAGAACTTCTCAATCAAAAGTAAGGTTCCACTATGTGAGTTGAATGCACAGAATAGAAAGAAGTTTCGCAGAATGCTTCTGTGTAGTTTTTATTTGAAGATATTACTTTTTCCCCTATAGGCCAATTAGCGCTCCAAATGTCCACTTGCAATTTCATCAGAAAGAGAGTTTCAGAACTGCTCAATCAAAAGTAAGGTTCTACTCTGCTAGTTCAATGCACAGAGGAGAAAGTAGTTTCGCAGAATGCTTCTGTGTAGTTTTTATTTGAGGATATTCCTTTTTCCACTATAGGCCCAATAGTGCTACGTTTGTCCGCTTGCAGTTTACACAGAAAGAGAGCTTCAGAACTTCTAAATGAAATGTAAGGTTCCACTATGTTAGTTGAATGCACAGATCAGAAAGAAGTTTCGCAGAATGCTTCTGTGTAGTTTCTATTTTCAGATATTCCTTTTTCCACTATAGGCCCATTAGCGCTCCGAATGTCCACTTGCAGTTTCCTCAGAAAGAGAGTTTCAGAACTCTTCAATCAAAAGTAAGGTTGTACTCTGCTAGTTGAATGCGCAGATGGGAAAGAAGTTTTGCATAATGCTTCTGTGTACTTTTTATTTGAAGATATTCCTTTTTCCACTATAGGTCTCTAATCACCCGAATGTCGACTTGCAGTTTCTAAAGAAAGAGTGTTTCAGAACTGCTCAATCAAAAGTAAGGTTCAACACTGTTGGTTGAATACACAGATTAAAAATAAGTTTCACAGAATGCTTCTGTGTAGATTTTATTTGAAGATATTCCTTTTTCCACTATAGGCCCCTTAGCACTCCGAATGTCCGCTTGCAGTTTCTACAGAAAGAGTGTTTCAGAAATGGTCAATCAAAAGTAAGTTTTAACTCTGCTAGTTGAATGCACAGATCAGAAAGCAGTTTCACAGAATGATTTTGTGTAGATTTAATTTCAACATATTACTTTTTCCACTATAGTACTCTTAGAGCTCAGAATGTCCCCTTGCAGTTTCTACAGAGAGAGAGTTTCAGAACTCCCCATCAAAAGTAAGGTTCAACTCGGCTAGTTGAATGCACAGATCAGAAAGAAGTTTCGCAGAATGCTTCTGCGTAGTTTTTATTTGAAGATATTCCTTTTTCCACTATAGCCTCCTTTGCGCTCCGAATGTCCACATGCAGTTTCTACAGAAAGGGTGTTTCAGAACTCCTCTATCAAATGTAAGTTTCAATTCTGCTAGTTGAATGCACAGATCAGAAGGAAGTCTCACAGAATGCTTCTGTGTAGTTTTTAATTGAAGCTATTCTTTTTTCCTCTATAGACCTCTTTGAGCTCTGAATGTCCACTTGAAGTTTCTACAGAAATTGTGTTTCAGAACTGCTCAATCAAAGGTAAGGTTCAACCCTGTTAGTTGAATGCACAGATCAGAAAGGTGTTTTGCAGAATGCTTCTGTGTAGTTTTTATTATAGATATTCCTTTTTGCACTATAGGCCCCTTAGCCAACAGAATCTACACTTGCAATTTCTACAGAAAGAGTGTTTCAGAACTCCTCAATCAAAAGTAATTTTCAACTCTGCTTGTTTAATGCACAGATCAGAAACAGGTTTTACAGAATGCTTCTGTGTAGTTTTTATTTGAACATATTCGTTTTACCAGTATAGGCCCCTTAGCGCTGTGAATGTCCACTTGCAATTTCTGCAGAAAGAGTTTCAGAACTCCTGTATCAAAAGGAAGTTCAACTCTTCTAGTTCAATGCACAGAACTGAGAGAAGTTTCGCAGAATGCTTCTCTGTATTTTTATTTGAAGATAATCCTTTTTCAACTATAGGCCCTTTAGCGCTCTGAATGTCCGCATGCAGTTTCTACAGAAACAGATTTTCAGTACTTCTCCATCAAAAGTTATGTTCAACTCGGTTAAGTGAATATACAGATCAGAAAGAAGTTTCGCAGAATGCTTCTGAATAGTTTTATTTTAAGATATTCCTTTTCCCACTATAGGCACCTTAGCACTCTGAATGTCGCTAGCAGTTTCTACAGAAACGGTGGGTCAAAACTCCTCAATCAAAAGAAAGATTCAACTCTGCTTCTTGGATGCACAGACCAGAAAGAAGTCTCACAGAATGCCTGTGTGTAGTTTTTATTTGAAGATATTCCTTTTTCAAATACAGGCCCCTTGGCGCCCTGAAGGTCCGCCTGCAGTTTCTGCAGAGAGTTTCAGAAGTTCTCAATCAAAAGTAAGGTTCAACAGTGTGAGTTGAATGCACGGATCAGAAAGAAATTTCCCAGAATGCTTCTGTGTAGTTTTTATTTCAAGATATGCCTTTTTCTACTGTAGGCACCTAAGCGCTCAGAATGTCCGCTTGCAGTTTTTACAGAAAGAGTGTTTCAGAACTGCTCAGTCAAAAGTAAAGTTCAACTCTGCTAGTTGAATGCACAGATCAGAAAGAAGTTTCGCAGAATGCTTCTGTGTAGTTTTTATTTGAAGATATTCCTTTTTCCACTACAGGCCCCTTAGCGCTCGGAATGTCAACTTGCAGTTTCTACAGAAACAGTGTTTCAGAACTGCTCAATCAAAAGTAAGCTTCAACTCTCTTAGTTGAATGGACAGAACAGAAAGTAGTTTCACAGAATGCTTCTGTGTAGTTTTTATTTGAAGATATTCCTTTTTCCACTATAGGCCCCTTAGCGCTCGGAATGTCAACTTGCAGTTTCTACAGAAACAGTGTTTCAGAACTGCTCAATCAAAAGTAAGCTTCAACACTCTTAGTTGAATGGACAGAACAGAAAGTAGTTTCACAGAATGCTTCTGTGTAGTTTTTATTTGAAGATATCCCTTTTTCCACTCTAGGCCCCTTAGCGTTCAGAATGTCCACTTGCAGTTTCTACACAAAGAGTGTTTCAGAACTGCTCAATCTAAACTAAGCTTCAACTTTGCTAGTTGAATGCACAGAACAGAAATAAGTTTCACAGAATGCTTCTGTGTAGTTTTTATTCGGAGATATTACTTTTTCCACTATAGGCCCCTTAGCGCTCGGAAAGTCCACTTGCAGTTTCTAAAGAAAGGGTGTTTCAGAACTGCTGAATCAAAAGTAAGCTTCAAGTCTGTTAGTTGAATGAACAGAACAGAAAGAAGTTTCACAGAATGCTTCTGTGTAGTTTTTATTTGAAGATATTCCTTTTCCACCATAGGCTCCTTAGCGCTAAGAATGTCCACTTGCAGTTTCTACAGAAAGAGTGTTTCAGAAGTGCTCAATAAAAAGTAAGCTTCAACTCTGTTAGTTGAAGGCAGAGAACCAAAAGAAGTTTCACAGAATGATTCTGTGTAGTTTTTATTTGGAGATATTCCTTTTTCCACTATAGGACTTTTAGCGATCCGAATGTTCTCTTGCAGTTTCTACAGAAAGAGAGTTTCAAAATTCCTCAATCAAAACTAAGGTTCAACACTGCTAGTTGAATGCACAGATCAGAAAGCAGTCTCACAGAATGCTTCTGTGTAGTTTTTATTTGAAGATATTTCTTTATCCAGTATAGTCCCGTAAGCGCTCCGAATGTCCTCTTGCAGTTACTACAGAAAGATAGTTTCATAACTTCTCAATAAAATGCAAACTTCAACTTGTAGTTGAATGCACAGATCAGAAAGCACTTTCACAGAATGCTTCTGTGTAGTTCTTATTTGAAGTTATTTCTTTTTCCACTATAGGCCCCTTAGAGCTCCGAATGTCCTCTTGCAGGTTCTACAGAAAGAGTGTTTCAGAGCTGCTCAATCAAAAGTAAGCTTCAACTCTGTTAGTTGAATGCACAGATGAGAAAGGAGTTTCGCAGAATGCTTCTGTGTAGTTTTTATTAGAAGATATTCTTTTTTCCACTATGGGACCTTAGTGCTGCGAATGTCTTCTTGCAGTTCCTACAGAAGGAGTGTTTCAGAACTGCTCAATCAAAAGTAAGGTTCAATTCTGCTAGTTGAATGCACAGATCAGAGAGAAGTTTCACAGAATGCTTCTGTGTAGTTTTTATTTGAAGCTATTCCTTTTTCCACTATCGGACCCACAGCACTCCGAATATCCTCTTTCATTTTCTACAGAAAGAATGTTTCAGAACTGCTCAATCAAAAGTAAGCTTCAACTCTGCTAGTGGAATGCACACATCAGAAAGTAGTTTTGCAGAATGCTTCTGTGTAGTTTTAATTTGAACATATTACTTTTTCCACTATAGGCACCTTAACTCTAAAAGTGTCCCCTTGAATTTTCTAAAGATAGAGTGTTTCAGAAGTGCTAAATCAAAAGTAAGTTTCAACTCTGTTAGTTGAATGCACAGAAGAGAAAGAAGTTTCACAGAATGCTTCTGTGTAGTTCTTAATTGAAGATATTACTTTTTCCACTACAGGCCCCTTAGCGCTCTGAATATCCGCTTGCAGTTCCTATAGAAGGAATGTTTCAGAACTGCTCAATCAAAAATAAAGTTCAACTCTGCTAGTTGAATGCACAGATCAGAAAGAAGTTTCACAGAATTCTTCTGTGTAGTTTTTATTTGAAGATATTCCTTTTTCCACTATCAGCTCCTTAGATCTCCGAATGTCTGCTTGCAATTTCTACAGAAAGAGTGTTTCAGAGCTGCTCAATCAAAAGTAAGGTTCAACTCTGCTAGTTGAATTCACAGATCAGAAAGAATTTTTGCAGAATGTTTTTGTGTGGTTTTTATTTGAAGATATTCCCTTTTCCTTTACAGGACCCTTAGCGCACTTAATGTCCACTTGCAATTTCTACAGAAAGAGTGTTTCAAAACTCCTCAATCAAATGTAAAGTTCAACTCTGCTTGTTGAATGCACAGATCAGAAAAAATTCTCACAGAATGCTTCTGTGTAATTTTTATTTGAACAAATTCCTTTTTCCACTATAGGCCACTCAGCGCTCCGAATGTTCGCTTGCAGTTTCTACAGAGTTTTTCAGAACTGCTCAATCAAAAGTAATGTTCAACTCTGCTAGTTGAATGCACAGATCAGAAACAAGTTTCGCACAATGCTTCTGTGTAGTTTTTATTTGAAGATATTCCTTTTTCCACAATAGGCCCAATAGCGCTCCGAATGTCTGCTTGCAGTTTCTACAGAAAGAGTGATTCAGAACTGCTCCATCAAAACTAAGGTTCAACTCTGCTAGTTGAATGCAGAGATCACAAAGAAGTTTCACCGAATGCTTCTGTGTAGTTTTTATTTGAAGATATTACTTTTTCCACTATAGGCCCCTTAGCGATCTGAATCTCCACTTGCAGTTTCTAGAGAAAGAGTGTTTCAGATCTCCCCAATGAAAAGTAAGGTTCAATTGTGCTAGTTGAATGCACACATGAGAAAGAAGTTTCGCAGAATGCTTCTGTGTATTTTTTATTTGAAGATATTCCTTTTTCCACTATTGGCCCCTTAGCTCTCCGAATGTCCGCTTGCAGTGTCTACAGAAAGAGTGTTTCATATCTGCTCAATCAAAAGTAATGTTCAACTCTGCAAGTTGAATGCACAGATCACTAAGAAGTTTCACAGAATGTTTCTGTGTAGTTTTTATTTGAAGATGTTCCTTTTTCCACTATAGGCTGCTTAGTGCTCAGAATATCCGCTTGCAGTTTGTACAGAAAGAGTGTTAAAGAACTGCTCAATCAAAAGTAAGGTTCAACCATGCTAGTTGAATGCGTGGAGGAGAAAGGAGTTTCGCAGAATGCTTCTGAGTAGTTTTTATTTGAAGATATTCCTTTTTCCACTATTGGCCCCTTAGCACTCCACATGTCCACTTGCAGTTTCTACAGAAAGAGACTTTCAGAACTGCTCAATCAAAAGTAGTTTCAACTCTGTTAGTTGAATGCACAGATCAGAAAGCAGTTTCACAGAATGCTTCTGTGTAGTTTTTATTTGAAGATAATAGGTTTTTAACTATAGGCTTCTTAGTGCTCCGAATGTCCGCTAGATGTTACTACAGAAAGAGAGTTTCAGAAATTCTCAGTCAAAAGTAAGGTTCAACTCTGTTAGTTCAATGCATAGATCAGAAAGAAGTTTCGCAGAATGCTTCTGTGTAGTTTTTATTTGATGATATTCCTTTTTCCCCTGTAGGCCCCTTAGTGCTCCGAATGTCCGCTTGGTGTTTCTACAAAAAGAGTGTTTCAAAACTCCTTAATCGAAAGTAAGGTTCAACTCTGCTATTTCAATGCACTGATCAGAAAGAAGTCTCACAGAATGCCGCTGTGTAGTTTTTAATTGAATATACTTTTTTTCCTCCATATTCCCCTTAATGCTCCGAATGTCCGCTTGCAGTTTCTACAGAAAGAGAGTTTCAGAACTTCCCAATCAAAACTAAGGTTCAACTCCGTTAGTTGAATGCACAGATCAGAAAATAGTCTCCCAGAATGCTTCTGTGTAGTTTTTATTTGAAGATATTCCTTTTTCACCTATAGGCCCCTTAGCGATCTGAATGTCCGCTTGCAGTTTCTACAGAAAGAGTGTTTCAGAACTTCTCAATCAAAAGTAAGTTTCAACTCTGCTAGTTGAATGCACAGATAAGACAGAAGTTTCGCAGAATGCGTCTGTGTAGTTTGTATATGATGAAATTCCTTTTTCAACTATAGGCCCCTTAGCACTCCCAATGTCCAATTGCAGTTTCTACAGAAAGAGTGTTTCAAAACTCTGCAATCAAAATTAAGGTTCAACTCTGCTAGTTGAATGCACAGATCAGAAAGTAGTTTCACAGAATGCTTCTGTGTAGTTTTTATATGAAGATTTTCCTTTTGCCGCTATAGTCCCCTTAGCGCTCCAAATGTCCAATGGCAGTTTCTACAGAAAGAATGCATCAAAACTCCTCAATCAAAAATAAGGTTCAACTCTGCTAGTTGAATGCACAGTTCAGAAAGAAGTCTCGAAGAATGCTTCTGTGTAGTTTTTGTTTGAAGATATTCCTTTTTCCACTATAGGCCAGTGAACGCTCCGAAAGTCCGCTTGCAGTTTCTACAGATTGAGAGTTTCAGAACTTCTCAATCAAAAGTAAGGTTCAACTCTGTTAGTTGAATGCACAGATCAGAAAGAAGATTCTCAGAATGCTTCTGTGTAGTTTCTATTTGAAGATATTCCTTTTTCCACTGTAGGCCCCTTAGTGCTCAAAATGTCCACTTGCAGTTTCTGCAGAAAGAGAGTATCAGAACTCCTCAATCAAAAGTAAGTTTCAACGCTGCTAGTTGAATGCACAGATCAGAAAGACGTTTCGCAGAATGCTTCTATGTAGTTTTTATTTGAAGATATTCCTCTCTCCTCTATAGGCCCCTAAGCGCTACAAATGTGCAATTGCAGTTTCTACAGAAAGAGAGTTTCAGAACTGCTCAATCAAAAGTAAGTTTCAAATCTGCTAGTTGAATGCACAGATCAGAAAGTAGCCTCGCAGAATGCTTCTGTGTAGTTTTTGCTAGAAGATATTTCTTTTTTCGCTGTAGGCTCCCTAGCGCTCCAAATATCCGCTTGCAGTTTCTACAGAAGGAGTGTTTCAAAACTCCTCAATTAAAAGTGAGGTTCAACTCTGCTAGTTGAATGCACAGATCAGAAATAATTTTCGCAGAATCCTTCTGTGTAGTTTTTATTTGAAGATATTCCTTTTTCCTCTATAGGCCTCTAAGCGCTCCGAATGTCCGCTTGCAATTTCTACAGAAAGAGTGTTTCAGAACTCCTCAATCAAAAGCACGGTTCAACTCTGTTAGTTGAATGCACAGATCAGAATGTAGTTTTGCAGAATGTTTCTGTGCAGTTTGTATTTGAAGATATTACTTATTCCACTATAGACCACTTATCGCCCCGAATGTACGCTTGCGGTTCATACAGAAAGACAGTTTCAGAACCTCTCCATTAAAAGTAAGGTTCAACTCTGTTAGTTGAATGCACAGATCAGAAAGAAGTTTCGCAGAATGCTTCTGTGTAGTTTTTATTTGAAGATATTAGTTTTTCCACTATAGTTCCCGTAGCGCTCAGAGTGTCCGCTTGCAGTTTCTACAGAAAGAGTGTTTCAAAATTCCTCAATCTAAAGTAAGCCTCAACTATGCTAGTTGAATGCACATATCAGAAAGAAGTCTCGCAGAATGCTTCTTTGTACTTTTTATTTGAAGATATTCCTTTTTCCACTATACTCCTTTTTGCACTCCGAATGTGGCTTGCAGTTTCTACAGAAAGAGTGTGTCAGAACTGCTGAATCAAAGTAAGGTTCAACTCTGGTAGTTGAATGCACAGATCAGAATTAAGTTTGGCAGTATGCTTCTGTGTAGTTTTTATTTGAAGATATTCCTTTTTCCACTATAGGCCTCTTAGGCTCCTAATGTCGCTTGCTGTTTATACAGAAAGAGTGTTTCAGAACTCCTCAATCAAAAGTAAGGTTCAACCTTGCTTGTTGAATGCACAGAACAGAAAGAAGTTTTGCAGAATGCTTCTGTGTACTTTTTATTTGAGGTTATTCCTTTTTCCACTGTAGGCCAATTAGCGCTCCGAATGTATGCTTGCAGTTCCTTGAAAAAGAGAATTTCAGAACTTCTAAACCAAATTAATGTTCAACTCTGTTATTTGAATGCACAGATCTGAAAGAAGTTTCGCAGAATGCTTCTGTGTAGTTTTTATTTGAAGATATTCCTTTTTCAACTATAGGCCCCTTTTATGCTCCGAATGTCTTCTTGCAGTTTCTACAGAAAGAGTGTTTCAAAACTCCTCAATCAAAAGTAAGGTTCAACCTTTCTAGTTGAATGCACAGATGAGAAAGAAGTTTCGGAGAATGCTTCGATGTAGTTTTTATTTGAAGATATTCCGTTTTCCACTATAGGACCCTTACCGCTCCGAATATCTGTTTGCAGTTTCTTCAGAAAGAGAATTTCAGAACTTCTCAATCAAAAGTAATGTTCAACTCTGTTATTTGAATGCACAGATCTGAAAGAAGTTTCGCAGAATGCTTCTGTGTAGTTTTTATTTGAAGATATTCCTTTTTCCACTATACGCACCTTAGCGCTTAGAATTTATGCTTGCCGTTTCTACAGAAAGAGTGTTTCAGAACTGCTCAATCAAAAGTAAGGTTGAACTCTGTTAGTTGAATGCACAGATCAGAAAGAAGTTTCACGGAATGCTTCTGTGTAGGTTTTATTTGAAGATATTTCCTTTTCTGATGTAGGCCTCTTAGCGCTCCAAATGTCCGCTTGCGGTTTCTACTGAAAGAGAGGTCCACAAATTCTCAATCAAAAGTAAGGTTCAACTCTGATAGTTGAACGCACAAATGAGAAAGAAGTTTCACAGAATGCTTCTGTGTAGTTTTTATTTGAGGATATTCCTTTTTCCACTATAGGCCACATAGAGTTCCGAATGTCTGCTTGAAGTTTCTACAGAAAGAGTGGTTCAAAACTCCTCAATCAAAAGTAAGGTTCAACTCTGCTTGTTGAATGCACAGATCCGAAAGTAGGCTCACAGAATGCTTCTGTGTAGTTTTTGTTTGAAGACATTTCCTTTTCCACTATAGGCCCCTTAGCGCTCCGAATGTCCGCTTGCAGTTACTACAGAAAGAGTGTTTCAGAACTGCTCAGTCAAATGTAAGGTTCAACTCTGCTAGTTGAATGCACAAATCAGAAAAAAGTTTCACAGAATGCTTCTGTGTAGTTTTTATTTGAAGATATTCTTTTTTCCACTACAGGCCCCTTAGCCCTCCGAATGTCCACTTGCAGTTTCAACAGAAAGAGACTTTCAGAACTTCTCAATCAAAACTAAGGTTCAACTCTGTTAGTTGAATGCACAGATCAGAAAGAAGTTTCACAGAATGCTTCTGTGTAGTTTTTGTTTGAAGATATTCCTTTTTCCACTATAGGCCTTTTAGCGCTCCGAATATCAACTCGCAGTATCTACAGAAAGAGAGGTCCTGAACGTCACAATGAAAAGTAAGGTTCAGCTCTGTTATTTGAATGCACAGATCAGAAAGATTTTTCGCAGAATGCTTCTGTGTAGTTTTTATTTGAAGATAATCCTTTTTCCACTATAGGCCCTTTAGTGCTCAGAATGTCCTCTTGCAGTTTCTACAGAAAGCGTGTTTCGGAACTGCTCAATCAAAAGTAAGGTTCAACTCTGCTAGTTGAATGCAAACGTCAGAAAGAAGTTTCGCAGTACGCTGCTGTGTAGTTTTTATTTGAAGATATTCCTTTTTCCACTATAGGCCCTGTAGTGCTCAGAATGTCCACTTGCGGTTTCTATATAAAGAGTGTTTCAATACTGCTCAATCAAAGGTAAGGTTCAACTCTGCTAGTTGAATGCACAGATCAGAAAGAAGTTTCGCAGAATGCTTCTGTGTAGTATTTCTTTGAAGATATTCCGTTTTCCACTATAGGCCTCTTAGCGCTCTGAATATCCACTTGCAGTATGTACAGAAAGAGAGTTCCAGAACTTCTCAATCAAAAGTAAGGATCAACTCAGTTAATTGAATTCACAGATCAGAAAGAAGTTTCGCAGAATGCTTCTGTGTAGTTTTTATTTGAAGATATTCCTTTTTCCACTATAGGCCCCTTAGCACTCCAAATGTCCGCTAGGAGTTTCTACAGAAAGAGTGTTTCAGAACTGCTCATTCCAAAATAAGGTTCAACTCTGTTAGTTGAATGCACAGATCAGAAAGAAGTTTCACAGAATGCTTCTGTGTAGTTTTTATATGAAGATATTCCTTTTTCCACTATAGGCCTCTTAGCGCTCCAAATGTCCGCTTACAGTTTCTCCAGAAAGAGAGGTCTAGAACTTCTCAATCAAAAGTAAGTTTCAACTCTGTTAGTTGCATGCACAGATCTGAAAGATGTTTCGTGGAATGCTTCTGTGTATTTTTTATTTGAAGATGTTCCTTTTTCCACGACAGGCCACTTTGCGCTCCGAATATGCGCTTGCAGTTTCTACAAAGAGAGAGTTTCAGAACTTCTCAGTCAAAGGTAAGGTTAAACTCTGTTAGTTGAATGCACAGATCAGAAAGGAGTTTCGCAGAATGCTTCTGTGTAGTTTTTATTTGAAGATATTCCTTTTTCCACTATTGGTCCCTTAGCGCTCCGAATGTCCGCTTGCAGTTTCTACAGAAAGCATGTTTCAGAGCTGCTCAATCAAAAGTAAGCTTCAACACTGCTAATTGAATGCACAGATCAGAAAGAAGTTTCGCAGAATGCTTCTGTGTAGATTTTATTTGAAGGTATTCCTTTTTCCACTATAGGCCCATTAGCGCTCTGAATGTCCGCTTGCAGTTTCTACAGAAAGAGTGTTTCAGAACTGCTCAATCCAAAGTAATGTTCAACTCTGCTAGGTAAATGCACATATCAGAAAGAAGTTTCGCAGAATGCTTCTGTGTAGTTTTTATTTGAAGATATTCCTTTTTCCACTATAGGATGCTTAGTGCTCCAAATGTCCGCTTGCAGTTTCCACAGAGAGAGAGTTTCAGAACTTCTGATTCAAAAGTAATGTTCAACTCTGTTAGTTGAATGCACCGATCAGAAAGAAGTTTCACAGAATGCTTCTGTGTAGTTTTT
Organism: Nomascus leucogenys; assembly: GCF_006542625.1. Lineage (NCBI taxonomy): Eukaryota > Metazoa > Chordata > Mammalia > Primates > Hylobatidae > Nomascus > Nomascus leucogenys. Next base: position 38,598 of record NW_022096325.1, read on the forward strand.
GTTTGAAGATATTCCTTTTTCCACTATAGGCCTTTTAGCGCTCCGAATATCAACTCGCAGTATCTACAGAAAGAGAGGTCCAGAACGTCACAATGAAAAGTAAGGTTCAGCTCTGTTATTTGAATGCACAGATCAGAAAGATTTTTCGCAGAATGCTTCTGTGTAGTTTTTATTTGAAGATAATCCTTTTTCCACTATAGGCCCTTTAGTGCTCAGAATGTCCTCTTGCAGTTTCTACAGAAAGAGAGGTCCAGAACTTCTCAATCAAAAGTAAGGTTCAACTCTGTTAGTTGAATGCACAGATCAGAAATAAGTATCGCAGAATGATTCTGTGTAGTTTTAATTTGAAGGTACTCCTTTTTCCACTATAGGCCCAATAGCACCACGATTGTCCTCTTGCAGTTTCTACAGAAAGAGTGTTTCAGAACAGCTAAATCCAAAGCAAGGTTCAACTCAGCTAGTTGAATGCACAGATCAGAAAAATGTTTCACAGAAAGCTTCTGTGTGGTTTTTATTTGAAGATATTCCTTTTTCTGCCACAGGACCCTTAGCGCTCAAAATGTCCACTGGCACTTCCTACAGAAAGAGTGTTTCACAACTCCTCAAGCAAAAGTAAGTTTCAACTCTGCTAGTTGAATGCACAGATCAGAAAGAAGTTTCGTGGAATGCTTTTGTGTAGGTTTTATTTGAAGATATTCCTTTTTCCACTATTGGCCCCTTAGTGCTCCGAATGTCCGCTTGCAGTTTCTACGGAAAGCGTGTTTCAGAACTGCTCAAACAAAAGTAAGGTTCAAATCTGCTAGTTGAATGCACGCAGCAGAAAGAAGTTTCACAGAATGCTTCTGTGTATTTTTTATTTTAAGATATTACATTTCCAACTGTAGGACCCTTAGCTCTCCGAATGTCCGCTTGCAGTTTCTACAGAAAGCGTGTTTCAGAACTACTCAGTCAAAAGTAATTTCAACTCTGCTAGTTGAATGCACGGATCAGAAAGAAGTTTCGCAGAATGCTTCTGTGTAGTTTTTATTTGAAGATATTCCTTTTTCCACTATAGGCCCCTTAGTGCTCCGAATGTCCGCTTGCAGTTTCTACAGAAAGCGTGTTTCAGAACTGCTGAATCAAAAGTAAGTTTCAACTCTGCTAGTTGAAGGCACGGGTCAGAAAAAAGTTTCACAGAATGCTTCTGTGTAGTTTTTATTTGAAGATATTCCTTTTTCCGAAACAGGACCTTTAGCGCTCAGAATGTCCACTGGCAGTTCCTACAGAAAGAGTGTTTCAGAACTCCTCAAGCAAAAGTAAGTTTCAACTCTGCTAATTGAATGCACAGATCAGAAAGGAGATTCGTGGAATGCTTTCGTGTAGTTTTTATTTGAAGATATTACTTTTTCCTCTATAGGACACTTAGCGCCCCGAATGTCTGCTTGCTGTTTCTACAGAGAGGTTCAGAACTTCTGAATCAAAAGTAAGGTTCAACTCTTTTAGTTGAATGCAGAAATCATAAAGAACTTTTGCAGAATTCTTCTGTGTAGTTTTAATTTGAAGATATTCCTTTTTCCACTATAGGCCCCTTAGCGCTCCGAATGTCCACTTGCAGTTTCTACACAAAGAGTGTTTCAGAACTGCTCAATCAAAAGTGAGGTTCATCTCTGCTAGTTGAATGCAAGGATCAGTAAGAAGCTTCACAGAATTATTCTGTGTAGTTTTTACCTTAAGTTAATATTTTTTCCACTATAGGCCCCATAGCGCTCCGAATGTCCGATTGCAGTTTCTACAGAAAGAGTGTTTCAGAACTGCTCAATCAAAAGTAAGGTTCAACTCTGCTAGTTCAATGCACAGATCAGACAAAAGTTTCGCAGAATGCTTCCGAGTAGTTTATATTTGAAGATAGTCCTTTTTCCACTACAGGCCCATTTGTGCTCTGAATGTGGCCTTGCAATCTCTACAGAAAGTGTGTTTCAGAACTGCTCAATCAAAAGTAAGGTTCAACTCTGCTAGTTGAATGCACAAATCAGAGAGAAGTTTCGCAGAATGCTTCTGTGTAGTTTTTATTTGCAGATATTCCTTTTTCCACTATAAGAACCTTAGCGCTCCAAATGTCCGCCTGCAGTTTCTACAGAAATTGTGTTTCAAAACTGCTCAATCAAAAGAAAGGTTCAACTCTGCTAATTGTATGCACGGATCAGAATGAAGTTTCACAGAATGCTTCTGGGTAGTTTTTATTTGAAGATATTCCTTTTTCCGAAACAGGACCCTTAGCGCTCAGAATGTCCACTGGCAGTTCCTACAGAAAGAGTGTTTCAGAACTCCTCAAGCAAAAGAAATTTTCACCTCTGCGAGTTGAATGCACATATCATAAAGTAATTTCGCGGAATGCTGTTGTCTGGTATTTATTTGAAGATATTCCTTTTTCCACTCTAGGAAGCTTAGCGCCCTGAATGTCCGCTTGCAGTTTGTACAGAAAGAGAGTTTCAGAAATTCTCAATCAAAAGTAAGGTTCAACTCTGTTAGTTGAATGCACAAATCAGAAAGATGTTTTGCAGAATGCTTCTGTGTAGTTTTTATTTGAAGATATTCCTTTTTCCACTACAGGCCCTTAGAGCTCCGAATGTCCGCTTGCAGTTTCTACAGAAAGAGTGTTTCAGAACTGCACAATCAAAAGAAAGGTTCAACTCTGATACTTGAATGCACGGATCAGAAAGAAGTTTCGCAGAATGCTTCTGGGTAGTTTTTATTTGAAGATATTCCTTTTTCTGAAACAGGACCCTTAGCGCTCAGAATGTCCACTGGCAGTTCCTACAGAAAGAGTGTTTCAGAAGTCCTCAAGCAAAAGTACGTTTCAGCTCTGCGAGTTGAATGCACACATCAGAAAGAAATTTCGCGGAATGCTGTTGTCTAGTAATTATTTGAAGCTATTCCTTTTTCCACTGTAGGATATTTAGCGTCCCGAATGTCCGCTTGCAGTTTGTACAGAAAGAGAGTTTCAGAGCTTCTCAATCAAAAGTAAGGTTCAACTCTTTTAGTTGAATGCACAAATCAGTAAGAAGTTTTGCAGAATGCTTCTGCGTAGTTTTTATTTGAAGATATTCCTTTTTCCACTACAGGCCCCTTAGTGCTCCGAATGTCCGCTTGCAGTTTCTACAGAAAGAGTGTTTCAGAACTGCACAATCAAAAGTAAGGTTCAACTCTGATACTTGAATGCACGGATCAGAAAGAAGTTTCGCAGAATGCTTCTGTGTAGTTTTTATTTGAAGATATCCCTTTTTCCACTATAGGCCTCTTTGCGCTCTGAATGTCCGCTTGCAGTTTCTACAGAAAGAGAGTTTCAGAAATTCTCAATCAAAAGTAAGGTTCAAATCTGTGGGTTGAATGCACAGATCAGAAAGAAGTTTCGCAGATTGCTTCTGTGTAGTTTTTATTTGAAGATATTCCTTTCTCCACTATAGTCCCCTTAACGCTCTGAATGCCTGCTAGAAGTTTTTAGAGAAAGAACGTTTCAGAACTTCTAAATCAAAACTAATGTTCAACTCTGTTAGTTGAATGCACAGATCAGAAAGTAGTTTTGCAGAATGCTTCTGTGTAGTTTTTATTTGAAGATATTCCTTTTCCGACTATAGGGCTCTTAGCGCTCCGAATGTCCACTTGCAGTTTCTACAGAAAGAGAATTTCAGAACTTCTCAATCAAAAGTAACGTTTAACTCTTTTAGTTGAATGCACAGATTAGAAAGAAGTTTCACCGAATGCTTCCGTGTAGTTTTTATTTGAAGATATTCCTTTTTCCACTATAGGCCTTTTAGCGCCCCAAATCTCCGCTTGCAGTTTCAACAGAAATATTGTTTCAGAACTGCTGAATCAAAAGTAAGGTTCAACTCTCCTAGTTGATTCCACAGATCTGAAAGGAGTTTCCCAGAAAGCTTCTGTGTAGTTTATATTTGAGGATATTATTTTTTCCGCAATGGGACCCTTAGCTCTCAGAGTGTCCACTGGCTGTTCCTACTGAAAGAGTGTTTCAAAACTCCTCAAATAAAAGTAACTTTCAACTCTGCTTGTTGAATGCACAGATCTGAAAGAAGTTTCGTGGAATGCTTTTTTGTAGTTTTTAATTGAAGATATTCTTTTTCCACTATAGGACTCTTAGCGCCCCGAATGTCCGCTTGTAGTTTCTACAGTAAGAGAGTTTCAGAATTTCTCAATCAAAAGTAAGGTTGAACTCTGTTAGTTGAATGCACAAGTCAGAAAGAAGTTCTGCAGAATGCTTCTGTCTAGTTTTTATTTGAAGATATTCCTTTTTCCACTGTAGGCCCTTAGCGCCACAAATGTCCACTTGCAGTTTCAAGAGAAAGAGTGTTTCAAAACTGCTCAATCAAAAGTGAGGTTCAACTCTGCTAATGAATGCACAGATTAGGAAGAAGTTTCGCAGAACGCTTCTGTGTAGTTTTTATTTGAAGATATTCCTTTTTCCACAATAGGCCCCTTAGCGCACCGAATGGTCACTTGCAGTTTCCACAGAGAGAGTGTTTCCAAACTCCTCGATCTAAAGTAAGGTTCAACTATGCTAGTTGAATGCACAGATCAGAAAGTAGTCTGGCAGAATGCTTCCATGTAGTTTTTATTTGAAGATATTTCTTTTTCCACTGTTGGCCCCTGAGCGCTCCGAATGTCTGCTTGCAGTTTATACAGAAAGAGAGTTTCAGAACTTCTCAATCAAAAGTATGGTTCAACTCTGTTAGTTTAATGCATAGATCAGAAAGAAGTTTTGCAGAATGCTTCTCTGTAGTTTTTATTTAAAGATATTTCTTTTTCCACTGTAGGACCCTTGGTGCTCTGAATGTCCACTTTCAGTTAAAACAGAAAGAGATTTTCTGAACTTCCCAATCAAGAGTATGGTTCATCTTCGTTAGTTGAATTCACAGATCAGAATGAATTTTTGCAGAACAGTTCTGTGTATTTTTTATTTGAAGATATTTCTTTTTCCACTATAGGCCCCTTAGCGCTCCAAATGTCCGCTTGCAGTTTCTACAGAAAGAGTGTTTCCGAACTGCTCAATGAAAAGTAACGTTCAACTCTGCTAGTTGAATGCAGAGATCAGAAACAAGTCTCACAGAATGCTTCTGTGTGGTTTTTATTTCAAGATACTCCTTTTTCCTCTATAGGCGCCTTAGCGCTAAAAATGTTCACTGCAGTTTCTACAGAAAGAGTGTTTCAGAACTACTGAATCAAAAGTAAGATTCAACTCTGCTAGTTGAATGCACAGATCAGAGAGAAGTTTCGCAGAATGCTTCCATGTAGTTTTTATTTGAAGATATTCCTTATTGCACTCTAGTTCCCTTAGCGTTCCGAATCTCCACTTCCAGTTTCTACAGAAAGAGTGTTTCAACACTTTTCAATCAATACGAAGTTTCAAGTCTGCTACTTTAAATCACAGATCAGAAAGTGGTCTCCCTGAAGGCTTCCGTGCAGTTTTTATTTGACGATATTCCTTGTTCCACTGTAGGCCTCTTAGCGCTCCGAATGTAGGGTTGCAATTTCTACAGAAAGAGAATTTTAGAACTTCTCTATCAAAAGTAAGTTTCAACTCAGTTAGTTGAATGCACAGATCAGAAAGATGTTTTGCAGAATGCTTCTGTGTAGTTTTAATTTGAAGATATTAGTTTAACCACTATAGGCCTCTTAGCGCTCTGAACGTCTGCTTGCAGTTTCTACAGAAAGAGTGTTTCAGAACTGTTCAATCAAAGTAATGTTCAACTCTGTGAGTTGAATGCACATATCAGAAAGAAGTTTCACAGAATGCTTCTGTGTAGTTTTTATTTGAAGTTATTCTTTTTCCGCAATAGGTCCCTTGGCTCTGCAAATGTCCACTTGCAGTTTTTACAGAAAGAGTGTTTCGGAAGTGCTCTATTAAAAGTAGGGTTCAAATCTACTACTTGAATGCACAGATAAGAAAGAACTTTCGCAGAATGCTTCTGTGTAGATTTCATTTGAAGATATTCCTTTTTCCGCTATAGGCCCCTTAGCGCTCCGAATGTCCGCTTGTAGTTTCCACAGAGAGAGTGTTTCAGAACTGCTCAATCAAAAGTAAGGTTCAACTCTGCTAGTTGAATACAGTGATCAGAAAGAAGTCTCGCAGAATGCTTCTGTTTAGTTTTTATTTGAAGATATTACCTTTTCCACCATAGGCCCCTTAGCCCACTTAATATCCACTTGCAGTTAGTACAGAAAGAGTGTCTCAGAACTCCTCAATCAAAAGTAAGTTTCAACTCTGCTAGTTGAATGCACAGATCAGATAGAAGTTTCACAGAATGATTCTGTGTAGTTTTTATTTGAAGATATGCCTTTTCTCACTATAGGCCCCTTAGCGCTCCGAATGTCCGCTTGCAGTTTCTTCAGAAAGAGAGTTTCAGAACATCTCAATCAAAAGTAAGGTTCAACACAGTTGAATGCACAGATAAAAAAGAAGTTTTGCAGAATACTTCTGTGATTTTTTATTTGAAGATCTTCCTTTTTCCAGTATAGGCCCCTTAGCGCTCTGAATGTCCGCTTGAAATATCTACAGAAAGAGTGTTTCAGAACTGCTCAATCACAAGTAAAGTTCTACTCTGCTCGTGGAATGCACAGATCAGAAGGAAGTTTCGCAGAATGCTTCTTTATAGTTTTTATTTGAAGATATTCCTTTTCCAATATAGGCCCCTTAGCGCTCCGAATGTCCACTTGCAGTTTCTGCAGAAAGAGTGTTTCACAACTGCTCAATCAAAATTAAGGTTCAACACTGCTAGTTGAATGCACAGGTCAGAAAGAAGTTTCACAGAATGCTTCTCTGTAGTTTTTATTTGAAGATATTCCTTTTTCCACTATAGGCCCCTTAGTGTTCCGAATGTCCGCTTGCAGATTCTACAGAAGGAGTTTTTCAAAACTCCTCAATCAAAAGTAAAGTTCAACTCTGAGAGTTGAAGACACATATGAGAAACAAGTATCGCAGAATGCTTCTGTGTACTTTTTATTTGAAGATATTCCTTTTTCCACTATAGGACCCATAGCGCTCTGAATGTCCGCTTGCAGTTTCTACAGAAAGAGAGTTTCAGAACTCCTCAATATAAACTAAGGTTCAACTCTGCTAGTTGAAGGCTCAGACCAGAAAGAAGTTTCGCAGAATGTTTCTGGGTAGTTTTTATTCGAAGATATTCTTTTTTCCACTACATGGGCCTTAGCGCACCGAATATCCGCTTGCAGTTTCTGCAGAAAGAGAGTTTCAGAAATCCTCAATCAAAAGTGTGGCTCAAAACTGCTAGTTGAATGCACAGACCAGAAAGAAGTTTCGCAGAATGCTTCTGTGTAGTTTTTATTTGAAACATTCCTTTTCCTCTATAGGACCCTTAGCGCTGTGAATGTCCGCTTGCAGTTTCTACAGAAAGAGTGTTTCAGAACTCCTCAATCAAAAGTAAGGTTCAATTCTGCTTGTTGAATGCAGAGAATGGATGAAGTTTCGCAGATTGATTCTGTGTAGTTTTATTTGAAGATATTCCTTTTTCCACAATAGGACCCTTAGCGCTCCGAATGTCTGTTTGCAGTTTCTACAGAAAGAGTGTTTCAGAACTGCTGAATTTAAAGTAAGGTTCAACTCTGCTAGTTGAATGCACAGATCAGAAAGAAGTTTCACAGAATGCTTCTGTATAGTTTTTATTTGAAGATATTCCTTTTTCCACTTTAGGCCCCTTAGCACTCCGAATGTCCGCTTGTAGTTTGTAGAGAAAGAGTGCTTCAGAACTTCTCATTCAAAAGTAAGGTTCAAATCTGCTAGTTTAATGCAAAGATCGGAAAGAAGTTTTGCAGAATGCCTCTGTGAAGTTTTTATTTGACGATATTCCGTTTTCCACTACTGGCCCCTTAATGCTCGGAGTGTCCGCTAGCATTTTCTACAGAAAGAGTATTTCAGAACTGCTCAATAAATAGTAAGGTTCAACTCTGCTTGTTGAATGCAGAGATCAGAAAGAAGTTTCGCAGAATGCTTCTGTGTAGTTTTTATTTGAAGATATTCCATTTTCCACTATAGGCCCCTTAGCACTCCGAATGTCCGCTTGCAGTTTCTACAGAAAGAGAGTTTCAGATCTTATCAACCAAAAGTAAGGTTCAACTCTGTTAGTTGAATGCACAGATCAGAAAGAAGTTTCACAGAATGCTTCTGTGTAGTTTTATTTGTAGATATTCCTTTTTTCACTATAGACCCCTTAGCGCTCCAAATGTCCAATTGCAGTGTCTACAGAAAGAGAGTTTCAGAACTTCTCAATCAAAAGTAAGGTTCATCTTTGCTAGTTCAAGGCACAGATGAGAAAGACGTTTCAACATAATGCTTCTGTGTAGTTTTTATTTGAAGATATTCCTTTTTCCAATATAGGACCCTTAGCGCTGCAAATGTCCGCTTGCAGTTTCTATAGAATGAGTGTTTCAAAACTCCTCAATCAAAAGGAAGATTCAACTCTGCTATTTGAACGCACAGATCAGAAAAAAGTCTCGCAGAATGTTTCTGTGTCGTTTTAATTTGAAGATATTCCTTTTTCCACTATAGGCCCCTTAGCACTCCGAATGTTCGCCTGCAGCTTCTACAGAAAGAGAGTTTCAGAAGTTCCCAATCAAAAGTAAAGTTCAGCTCTGTTACTTGAATGCACAGATGGGAAAGTAGTTTCACAGAATGCTTCTGTGTAGGTTTTATTTGAAGATATTCCTTTTTCCACTATAGGCCAGTTAGCGGACCAAATGTCCACTTGCAGTTTCTGCAGAAAGAGTGTTTCAAAATACTCAATCAAAAGTAAGTTTCAAATCAGCTAGCTGAATGCCAGATAAAAGAAGTTCGCAGAAGGTTCTGTTAGTTTTATTGAAGATATTCCTTTTCCACTATAGCCCTTACGCTCCGAATTCGCTTGCGTTTCTACAGAAAGGAGTTTTCAGAAGCTTCCTCAATCAAAAGTAAGGTTCACTCTGGTTGTTGAAAGCACAGATCATAAAGGAGTTCGCAGAATGCTTCTGTGTAGTGTTTATTTGACGATATTCCTTTTCCCTATAGGCCTTTACGGCTCCGAATGTCCGCTTGCAGTTTCTACAGAAATAGAGTCTCAGAACTTCTCAATCAAAATTAAGGTTCAACTCAGTTGAATGCACAGATCAGAAAGAAGTTTCGCAGAATGCTTCTGTGTAGTTTTTATTTGAAGATATACCTTTTTACACAATAGGCCCATTAGCGCTCCGAAATTCCGCTTGCAATTTCTACAGAAAGAGTGTTTCAGAACTGCTCAATCAAAAGTAAGTTTGAACTCTGCTATTTGAATGCACAAGTCGGAAAGAAGTTTCGCTGAATGCTGCTGTGTAGTTTTTATTTGAAGATATTCCTTTTTCCAATATAGGCCCCTTAGTGCTCTGAATGTCCACTTGCAGATTCTACAGAAGGAGTGTTTCAAAACTCGTGAATCAAAAGTAAGGTTCAACTCTGCTAGTTGAATGCACAGATAAGAAAGAAGTTTCGCAGAATGCTTCTGTGTAGTTTTATATGAAGATATTCCTTCTTTCCCTATAGGCTTCTGAGCGCTCCGAATGTCCGCTTGCAGTTTCTACAGAAAGACAGTTTCAGAATTTCTCAATCAAATGTAAGGTTCAACTCTGTTAGTTGAATGCACAGATAAGAAAGAAGTTTTGCAGAATGCTTCTGTGTAATTTCTATTTGAAGATATTTCTTTTCCACTATAGACGCCTTAGTGTTCCGAATGTCCGCTTGCAGTTTCCACAGAAAGAGAGTATCAAAACTTCTCAATCAAAATTAAGGTTCAACTCAGTTGAATGCACACATCAGAAAGAAGTTTTGCAGAGTGGTTCTGTGTAGTTTTTATTTGAAGATATTCCTTTTTCCACTATAGGTCCCTTAGCGCTCCGTACGTCCGCTTGCACTTCCTATAGAAAGAGTGTTTCAGAACTGCTCAACCAAAAGTAAGGTTCAACTCTGCTAGTTGAATGGACAGATCAGAAAAAATTCTCACAGAATGCTTCTGTGTCATTTTTGTTTGAAGATATTTTTTTTTCTACTGTAGGCCCTTAGCGCACCGAATGTCCGCTTGCAGTTTCTACAAATAGGGAATTTCAGAACATCTCCATCAAAATTAAGGCTCAACTGACTTGAATGCACAGATCAGAAAGAAGTTTCGCAGAATGCTTCTGTGTAGTTTTATTTGAAGGTATTACATTTTCCACTATAGACCTATTAGCAATCCGAATGTCCGCTTGCAGTTTCTACAGAAAGAGAGTTTCAGAACTGCTCAATCAACTGTAAGGTTGTACTCTGCTAGTTGAATGCACTGAGCGAAAGAAGTTTCACAGAATGCTTCTGTCTAGTTTTTATTTGAAGATATTCCTTTTTCCACTATGGGCCCCTTAGTGCTCTGAATCTCCACTTGCGGTTTCTACAGGAAGAGAGTTTCAGAACTTCTTAATAAACAGTAACGTTCGACCCTGTTAGTTGAAATGCACAGATTAGTAAGTATTTTCGCAGAATGCTTCCGTGTAGGTTTTATTTGAAGATATTCCTTTTTCCACTATAGGCCCCTTGTGCTCCGGATGTCCACTTGCAGCTTCCAGAGAAAGAGTGTTTCAAATTTCTTCAATCTTAAGTAAGGTTCAACTCTGCTAGTTGAATGCACATATCAGAAAGAAGTCTCGCAGAATGCTTCTGTGTAGTTTTTATTTGAAGATATTCCTTTTTCCACTATAGGCCCCTAGCGCTTCGAATGTCCACTAACAGTTTCTAGAGGAAGAGTGTTTCAAAATTCCTCAATCTTAAGTAAGGTTCAACTCTGCTAGTTGAATGCACAGATCAGAAAGTAGTCATGCAGAATGCTTCTGTGTAGTTATTATTTGTAGATAGTCCTTTTTCCACTACAGGCCCCTTAGCACTCCTAAGGTCCGCTTGCAGTTTCTACAGATTCAGAGTTTCAGAACTTCTCAATAAAAGTAAGGTTCAACTCTGTTAGTTCAATGCACAGATCAGAAAGAGGTTTCACAGAATGCTTCTGTGTAGTTTTTATTTGACAAAATTCATTTTTACACTTTAGGCCCCTTAGCGCTCCAAATTTCCGCTTGCAGTTTCTACAGAAACAGTGTTTGACAACTGGTCAATCAAAAGTAAAGTTCAACTGTGTTTGTTGAATGCACAGATCAGAAAGAAGTCTCGCAGAATGCTTCTGTGTAGTTTTATTTGAAGATATTCCTTTTTCCACTATAGGTCCCCTTAACGCTCCGAATGTCCACTTGCAGTTTCAACGGAAAGAGAGTTTCAGAACTGCTCAATCAAAAGTAAGGTTCAACTCTGCTAATTGAATGCACAGATCAGAAAGAAGTTTCGCAGAATGCTTCTATGTAGTTTTTATTTAAAGACATTCCTTTTTCTACTGTATGCCCTTTATCGCTGAGAAAGTCCACTTGCAGTTTCTGCAGAAAGAGTTTTTCAGAACTCCTCAATCAAAAGTCAGATTCAACTCTGTTAATTGAAAGCACAGATCAGAAAGAATTTTCAGAGAATGCTTCTGTGTATCTTTTATTTGAAGATATTCCTTTTTCCACTATAGGCCCCTTAGCGCTCGATTGTCCTCTTGCAGTTTCTACAGAAAGAGAGTCTCAGAAGTGCTCAATCAAAAGTAAGGTTCAACTCTGCTAGTTGAAAGCACAGATCAGAAAGAAGTTTCACAGAATGCTTGTGTGTAGTTCTTATTTTAAGATATTCCTTTTTCCACTATAGGCCCCTTAGCGCTCCGAATGGCCGCTTTCAGTTGCTACAGAAAGAGAGTTTCAGAACTTCTCAATCAAAAGTAAGGTTCACCTCTGTTAATTGAAACGACAGATCAGCAAGAACTTTCGCAGAATGCTTCTGTGTAGTTTTTATTTGAAGATATTCCTTTTTCCACTATAGGCACATTAGCGCAAGGAATGTCGGCTTGCAGTTTCTACAGAAAGAGTGTTTCAGAACTGCTCATTCACAAGTAAGGTTCAACTCTTTTAGTTGAAAGCACAGAACAGAAAGAAGATTCTCAGAATCCTTCTGTGTAGCTTTTATTTGAAGATATTCCTTTTTCCACCATAGGCCCCTTAGCATTCCGAATGTCCGCTTGCAGTTTCTACAGAAAGAGTGTCTCAGAAGTGCTCAATCAAAAGTAAGGTTCAACTCTGCTAGTTGAATGCACAGATCTCAAAGAAGTTTCACAGAATGCTTCTGTGTAGTATTTACTTGAAGGTATTCCTTTTTCCACTATAGGAACCTTAGCGCTCCGAATGTCCGCTTGCAGTTACTTCTATAAGATTGTTTGAAAAATCCTCAATGAAAAGTAAGTTTCAACTCTGCTAGTTGAATGCACACATCATGAAGAAGTTTTGCAGAATGCTTCCGTGTATTATTTATTTCAAGATATTCTTTTTTCCACTATAGGCCTCTTAGCACACCGAAAGTCCAGTTGCAGTTTCTAGAGGGAGTTTCAGAACCTCTCATTCAAAAGTAAGGTTCAACTATGTTAGTTGAATGCACAGATCAGAAAGAAGTTTCGCTGAATGCTTCTGTGTAGTTTTTATTTGAAGATATTCCTTTTTCCACTATAGACCCCTTAGCGCTGGAAATGTCCGCTTGCAGTTCCACAGAAAGACTGTTTCAGAACTGCTCAATCAAAAGTAAGGTTCAACTCTGCTAGTTGAATGCACAGATCAGAAAGAAGTTTCGCAGAATGCTTCTGTTTGTTTTTATTTGAATATATTCCTTTTTCCACTATAGTCCTCTTAGCGCTCCAAATGTCCAGTGGCAGTTCCTACAGAAAGAGAGTTTCAGAACTTCTCAGTCAAAAGTAAGGTTCAACTCTGTTAGTTGAATGCACAGATCAGAAAGAAGTTTCGCAGAATGCTTCTGTGTAGTTTTTTTTGAAGATATTCCTTTTTCCACTATAGGCCCCTTTGTGCACCGAATGTCCACTTGCAGTTTCTACTGAAAGAGTGTTTAAGAACTCCTCTATCAAAAGTAAGATTCAACTCTGCTAATTGAATGCACAGATCAGAAAGGAGTTTCAGAGAATTCTTCTGTGTAGTTTTTATTTGAAGATATTCCTTTTTAAATTATAGGCCTCTTAGCGCTCCAAATGTCTGCTTACAGTTTCTACAGAAAGAGTGTTTCAAAACTCCTCAATCAAACGAAATTTTCAACTCTACTAGTTGAATGCAGATATCAGAAGGAAGTCTCGCAGAATGCTTCTGTGTAGTTTTATTTGAAGATATTCCTTTTTCCACTATAAGCGCCTTTGCGCTCCAAATGTGCAATTGCAGTTTCTACAGAAAGAGAGTTTCAGAACATCTCAATCAAAAGTAAGATTCAACTCTGTTAGTTGAATGCACAGATCAGAAAGAAGTTTCGCAGAATGCTTCTGTGTAGTTTTTATATGATGATATTCCTTTTTCCACTATAGGCGCATTAGCCCTCTGAATGTCCGCTTGCAGTTCCTACAGAAAGAGTGTTTCAGAACTGCTCAATCAAAAGTAAGGTTCAACTCTTCTTCTTGACTGCACAGATCAGAAAGTAGTTTCACAGAATGCTTCTGTGTTGTTTTTATTTGAAGATATTCCTTTTTCCACTATAGGACTCTTAGCGCTCCTAAAGTCCGCTTGCAGTCTCTACAGAAATAGAGTTTCAGAACTTCTCAATCAAAAGTAAATTTTAAGTCTTTAAGTTGAATACACAGATCAGAAAGAACTTTCGCAAAATGCTTCTGTGTATTTTTTAATTGAAGATATTCCTTTTTCCACTATAGGCCCCAGAGCGCTACGAATGTCCCCTTTCAGTTTCTACAGAAAGAGGGTTTCAGAACTTCTGAATCAAAGGAAGGTTCAGCTCTGTTAGTTGAATGCACAGATCAGAAAGATGTTTCGCCGAATGCTTCTGTGTAGTTTTTATTTGAAGATATACCTTTTACACTAAAGGCCCCTTAGCGGTCCGAATGTCAGCTTGCAGTTTCTACAGAAAGAGTGTTTCAGATCTGCTCAATCAAAAGTAAGGTTCAAGTCTGCTAGTTGAATGCACAGATCAGAAAGAAGTTTCGCAGAATGCTACTGTGTAGTTTATATTTCAAGATATTCCTTTTTCCACTACAGGTCCCTTAGCGCTCCGAATATCCACTTGCAGTTCCTACAGCAAGAGTGTTTCAAAACTCCGCAATCAAAAGTAAGGTTTGACTCTGGTTGTTGAATGCAGAGATCAGAAAGAAGTCTCGAGGAATGCTTCTGTGCAGTTTATATTATAGAATAGTCCTTTTTCCACTATAAGCCCCTTAGCACTGTGAAAGTCAGATTGTAGTTTCTACAGAAAGAGAGGTCCAGAACTTCTCAATCAAAAGTAAGGTTCAAATATGTTAGTTGAATGTACAGATCAGAACGTTGCCTTGCAGCATGCTTCTGTGTAGTTGTCTTTGGAAGATATTCCTTTTACCACAATCGGCCAATTAGCGCTCCAAATGTCCAATTGCAGTTTCTACAGAAAGAGTGTTTCAGAACTCCGCAATCAAAAGTGAGGTTCATCCCTGTTAGCTGAATGCACAGATCAGAAAGAAGTTTCACATAATGCTTCTGTGTAGATTTTATTTGAACATATTCCTTTTTCCAGTATAGGCCCTTTAGCACACTGAATGTCCTCTTGCAGTTTCTACAGAAAGAGAGTTTCAGGACTTCTCAGTCAAAAGTATGGTTCAACTCTGTTAGTTCAATGTGCAGATCAGAAAGAAGTTTCACAGAAGGGTTCTGTGTAGTTTTTATTTGAAGATATTCCTTTTTCCACTATAGGCCCCTTAGGGCTCTGACTGTCCGCTTGCAGTTTCTACAGAAAGAGAGTTTCAGAAATTCTCAATCAAAATTAAGGTTCAACTCTGATAGTTGAATGCACAGATCAGAAAGAAGTTTCGCACAATGCTTCTGTGTGGTTTTCATTTGAAGATATTCCTTTTTCCACTATAGTCCCCTGAGTGCTGTGAATATTCGCTTGCAGTTTCTACAGAAAGAGTGTTTCAGAACTGTTCAATCACAAGTAAGGTTCAACTCTGCTAGTTGAATGCACAGATCACAAAGAAGTTTCGCAGAAATCTTCTGTGTAGTTTATATTTGAAGATACACCTTTTCCCACTATAGGCCCCTTAGCGCTCTGAATGTCCGCTTGCAGTTTCTACAGAGAGTGTTTCAGAACTGCTCAATAAAAAGTAGGGTTCAACTCTGCTAGTTGAATGCACAGATCAGAAAGAAGTCTCGCAGAATGCTTGTGTGTATTTTTTATTTGAGGACATTCCTTTTTCCACTATAAGCCCCTTAGCGCTGCGAATGTCCGATCGCAGTTTCTACAGAAAGAGAGTTTCAGAACTTCTCAATCATAAGTAATGTTCAACACTGATAGTTGAATGCACAGATCAGGAAGAAGTTTCGCAGAATGCTTCTGTGTAGTTTTTATTTGTAGATATTCCTATTTCCACAGTAGGCCTCTTAGGGCTACGAATGTCCACTTGCAGTTTCTACAGAAAGAGAGCTTCAGAACTCCTCAATAAAAAGTAAGGTTCAACTCTGTTAGTTGAATGCACTCATCAGAAAGTAGTTTCACAGAATGCTTCTGTGTAGTTTTTATTTGAGGATATACTGTTTTACAGTATATGCCCCATAGTGCTCCAAATGTCTGCTTGCAGTTTCTACAGAAAGAGAGTTTCAGGACTTCTGAATCAAAAGTGAGGTTCAACTATGTTTGTTGAATGCACAGATCAGAAAGAAGTTTTACAGAATGCTTCTGTGTAGTTTTTATGTGAAGATATTCCTTTTTCCTCTATAGGACCCATAGCATTGCGAATGTCCACTTGCAGTTTCCACAGAAAGAGGGTTTCAGAACTGCTCTATCAAAGGTAAGTTTCAATTCTGTTAGGTGAATGCACAGATGAGAAAGAAGTTTCGCAGAATGCTTCTGTGTAGTTTTATTTGAAGTTATTACTTTTTCCACTATAGGCCCATTAGCCTCTTAATGTCCGCGTGCAGTTTCTGCAGAAAGAGTGTTTCAGATCTGCTCAATCAAAAGTAAGGTTCAAGTCTGCTAGTTGAATGCACAGATCGAAAGAAGTTTCGCAGAATGCTTCTGTGTAGTTTTTATATGAAGATAATCTTTCTCCACTGCAGGCCCCTTAGCGCTCTGAATTTCTCCTTGAATTTTATACAGAAACAGTGTTTCAGAACTGCTGAATCAAAATTAAGGTTCAACTCTGCTAGTTGAATGCACGGATTAGAAAGAAGTTTCACAGGATGCTTCTGTGTAGTTTTTATTTGAAGATATTCCTTTTCCCACTATAGGCCCCGAAGCGCTCAGAATGTCCGCTTGCAGTTTCTACAGAAAGAGTGTTTCAGAACTGCACAATCAAAAATAAGGTTCAACTCTGATAGTTGAATGGACAGATCAGAAAGAAGTTTCGCACAATGCTTCTGTGTAGCTTTTATTTGAAGATACTCCGTTTTCCACTGGAGGCCCCTTAGCGCACCGAATGTCCGCTTGCAGTTTATACAAAAAGGACTGTTTCAAAACTCCTCCATCAAAAGTAAGGTTCAAATCTGCTAGGTAAATGCACAGATCAGAAAGGGGTTTCACAGAATGCTTCTGTGTAGTTTTTTTGAAGATATTCTTTTTCCACTATAGGCCCCTAAGCGCTCCGAATATCCTCTTACAGTTTAAACAGAAAGAGTGTTTCAGAACTGCTGAATCAGAAGTAAGGTTCAACTCTGCTAGTTGAATGCACAGATCAGAAAGAAGTTTCACAGAATGCTTCTGTGTAGTTTCTATTTGAAGATATTGCTTTTCCACTATTGGCCCCCAAGCACTCCGGCTGTCTGCTTGCAGTTTCTACACAAAGACTGTTTCAAAACTCCTCAATCAAAAGTAAGGTTCAAATCTGCTAGGTAAATGCACAGATCAGAAAGAAGTTTCGCAGAACGCTTCTGTGTGGTTTTTATTTGAAGATATTCCTTTTTCTACTATTGGCCATTTGCGCTCCAAATGTCCAATTGTAGTTTCTACAGAGAGAGAGGTTCAAAACTTCTCATTCACAAGTAATTTCAACTCTGTTAGTTGAATGCACAGATCAGAAAGTAGTTTCACATATTGCTTCTGTGTAGTTTTTATTTGAAGATATTCCTTTTTAAACTATAGGCCTCTTAGCGCTCCGAATGTCCTCTTGCAGTTTCTACAGAGAGGTCCAGAACTTCTCAATCAAAAGTAAGGTTCAACTGTGTTAGTTGAATGCACAGATCAGAAAGAAGTTTCGCAGAATGCTTCTGTGTAGTTTTTATTTGAAGGTATTCCTTTATCCACTATTGGCCCATTAGCGCTCTGAATGTCGGCTTGCAGATTCCACAGAAAGAGTGTTTCAAAATTCCTCAATCAAAAGCAAGGTTCAACCTTTCTAGTTGAATGCACAGATCAGAAAGAGGTTTCAGAGAATGCTTCCGTGTAGTTTTTATTTGAAGATATTCCGTTTTCCAGCATAGGCCCCTTAGCACTCTGAATGTCTGTTTGCAGTTTCTACAAAAAGAGAATTACAGAACTTCTCAATCAAAAGTAATGTTCAACTCTGTTATTTGAATGCACAGATCAGAAAGAACTTTCACAGAATGCTTCTGTGTAGTTTTTACTTGTAGATATTCCTTTTTCCACTATAGGCCTCTTAGCGCTCTGAATGTCCGCTTGCAGTTTCTACAGAAATAGTGATTCAGAACTGCTCAATCAAAAGTAAGGTTCAACTCTGCTAGTTGAATGCACAGATCAGAAAGTAGTCTCGCAGAATGGTTCTGTGTAGTTTTTGTTTGAAGACATTCCTTTTTCCACTATAGGCCACTTAGCGCTCTGAATGTCCACTTGCAGTTTCTTCAGAAAGAGAGTTTCACAACTTCTCACTCAAAAGTAAGGTTCAACTCTGTTAGTTAAATGCACAGATGAAAAAGTAGTTGTGCAGAATGCTTCTGTGTAGTTTTTATTTGAAGATATTCCTTTTTCCACTACAGGACTCTTAGCGCTTCGTATGTCCACATGCATTTTCTACAGAAAGATTGTTTTGGAACTCCTCAATCAAAAGTAAGATTCAATTCTGCTTGTTGAATGCACAGATCAGAAAGAAGTTTTGCATAATGCTACTGTGTAGTTTTTATTTGAAGATATTTCTTTTTCCACTATAGGCCACTTAGCCATCCGAATGTCCGCTTGCAATTTCTACAGAAAGAGTGTTTCAAAACTCATCAATCAAAAGTACTGTTCTACTCTGCTAGTTGAATGCACAGATCAGAAAGTAGTTTCCCAGAATGTTTCTGTGTTTTTATTTGAAGATATTCATTTTTACACTATAGGCCTCTTAGCGCTATGAATGTCCGTTTGCAGTTTCTACAAAAAGAGTGTTTCAGAACTCCTCAATCAAAAGAAAGGTTCAATTCTGCTAGTTGACTGCACAGATCAGAAAGAAGTTTCGCAGAATGCCTCTGTGTAGTTTTTATTTGAAGATATTCGTTTTTCCACTTTAGGCCGCTTAGCACTCTCAATGTCCGCTTTTAGTTTCTACAGAAAGAGTGTTTCAAATCTCCTCAATCAAATGTAAGTTTCAACTCTGCTAGTTGAATGCACAGATCAGAAAGTACTTTTGCAGAATGATTCATTGTAATTTTTATTTGAAGTTATTCCTTTTTCCACTATACTCCTCTTACTGCTCTGAATGTCCGCTTCCAGTTTCTACAGAAAGATTGTTTCAGAACTGCTCAATCAAAATTAAGGTTCCACTCTGTTAGTTGAATTGACAGGTCGGGAAGAAGTTTCGCAGAATGCTTCTGTGTAGTTTTTATTTGAAGATATTCCTTTTTCCACTATAGGCCCCTTAGTTATACGAATTTCCGCATGCAGTGTCTACAGAAAGAGTTTTTCAAAACTCCTCAATGAAAAGTAAGGTTCACCTCTGCCAGTTGAATGCACAGATCAGAAAGAGTTTTCGCAGAATGCTTCTGTGTAGTTTTTATTTGAAGATATTCCTTTTTCCTCTATAGGCCTCTAGCGCTCTGAATGTCCCTTGCAGTTTCTTCAGAAAGAGTGTCTCAAAACTCTCCATCAAAATAAGTTCACTCTGCTAGTCGAATGCAGAGATCAGAAAGAATTTTCACAGAATTCTTCTATGTAGTTTTTATTTCAAGATATTCCCTTTTCCACTATAGGCCCCTTAGTGGTCCAAATGTCCACTTGCAGTTTCTACAGAAAGAGTGTTTCAGAACTCTTCAATCAAAAGTAAGGTTCAACCCTGCTAGTTGAATGCACAGATCATAAAGAAGGTTTGCAGAATGCTTCTGTGTAGTTTTTATTTGAGGATATCAGTTTTTCCACTATAGGCCCCTTAGCGCTCCGAATATCCGCTTGCAGTTTCTACAGAAAGAGTATTTCAAAACTCCTCAATCTAAAGTTATGTTCAACTCTGCTAGTTGAATGCACAGATCAGAAAGAAGTCTCACAGAATGCATCTGTGAAGTTTTTATTTGAAGATATTCCTTTTTCCACTCTACTTCCCTTTGCACTCCGAATGTCGGCTTGCAGTTTCTAAAGGAAGAATGTATCAGAACTGCTGAATCAAAAGTAAGGTTCAACTCTGTTAGTTGAATTCACAGATCAGAAAGAAGTTTCACAGAATGCTTCTGTTTAGTATTTATTTTAAGATAATCCTTTTTCCACTATAGGCCCCTTAGCGCTTCGTATGTCCACATGCAGTTTCTACAGAAAGAGTATTTCTGTACTCCTCAATCAAAGGTAAGGTTCAATTCTGCTTGTTGAATGCACAGATCAGAAAGAAGTTTTGCATAATGCTACTGTGTAGTTTTTATTTGAAGATATTCCTTTTTCCACTATAGGCCCCTTAGAACTCCGAGTGTCCGCTTGCAGTTTCTACAGAAAGAGTGTTTCAAAACTCATCAACTAAAAGTAAGGTTCTACTCTGGTAGTTGAACTCACAGATCAGAAAGAAGTTTTGCAGAATGTTTCGGTGTTTTCATTTGAAGATATTCTTTTTTCCACTATAGGCATCTTAGCACTGCGAATGTCCGTTTGCAGTTTCTATAGAAAGAGTGTTTCAGAACTCCTCTATCAAAAGAAAGGTTCAACTCTGATAGCTGAATGCACAGATAAGAAGGAATTTTCGCAGAATCCTTCTCTGTAGTTTTTATTTGAATTTATTCCTTTTTCCACTACAGGCCTCTTAGCGGTCCAAATGTCTGCTTGCAGTTTCTACAGAAAGAGAGTTTCAGAACTTCTCAATCAAAAGTAATGTTCAACCGTGTTAGGTGAATGCACAGATCAGAATGTAGTTTCGCAGATTACTTCTGTGTAGTTTTTATTTGAAGATATTCCTTTTCCACTATAGGCTTCTTAGCACTCAGAATGTCTGCTCGCAGTTTATACAGAAAGAGAGTTTCAGAGCTTCTCAATCAAAAATAAGATTCAACTCTGTTAGCTGAATGCACAGATCAGAAAGAGTTTTCGCAGAATGCTTCTGTGTAGTTTTTATTTGAAGATATTCCTTTTTCCTCTATAGGCCTCTTAGCGCTCTGAATGTCCGCTTGCAGTTTCTTCAGAAAGAGTGTCTCAAAACTCCTCCATCAAAACTAAGCTTCATCTCTGCTAGTCGAATGCAGAGATCAGAAAGAATTTTCACAGAATTCTTCTATGTAGTTTTTATTTCAAGATATTCCCTTTTCCACTATAGGCCCCTTAGTGGTCCAAATGTCCACTTGCAGTTTCTACAGAAAGAGTGTTTCAGAACTCTTCAATCAAAAGTAAGGTTCAACCCTGCTAGTTGAATGCACAGATCATAAAGAAGTTTTGCAGAATGCTTCTGTGTAGATTTTTTTGAAGATAGTCCTTTTTCCACTACAGGGCCCTTTGCGCTACGACTGGGCTCTTGCAGTTTCTTCACAAAGAGAGTTTCAGAACTGCTCAATAAAAAGTAAAGTTCAACTCTGCTAGTGGAATGCACAGATTAGAAAGAAGTTTCACAGAATGCTACTGTGTAGTTTTTATTTGAAGATATTTCTTTTTCACTATAGGCCCCTTAGCGATCAGAATGTCCTATTGCAATTACTACAGAAAGAGTGTTTCAAAACTTCTCAACGAAAAGCAAAGCTCAAATGTGCTAGTTGAATGCACAGATCAGAAAGAAGTCTAGCAGAATGCTTCTGTGTAGTTTTTACTTGAAGATATTCCTTTTACCACTATAGGTCGTTTAGCGCTACGATTGTGCACTTGCAGTTTCTACAAAAAGAGAGTTTCAGAACTGCTAAATCAAAACTAAGGTTCAACTCTGCTAGCTGAATCCACAGATCAGAAAGAAGTTTCGGAGAATGCTTCTGTTTAGTTCTTATTTGAGGATATTGCTTTTTTCACTACAGGTTCCTTAGCCCTCCGAATGTCCGCTTGCAGTTTCTACAGAAAGAGAGTTTCAGAACTTCTCAATCAAATGTAAGGTTCATCTCTGTTAGTTGAATGCACCAATCAGAAAGAAGTTTCGCAGAATGGTTCTTTGTAGTTTTTATTTGAAGATGTTCCTTTTTTCACTATAGGACCCTTAGCGCTTTGAATGTCCAATTGCAGTTTATACAGAAAGAGTGTTTCAGAACTCCTCAATCAAATGTAAGGTTCAATTCTGCTAGTTGAATGCAAAGATCAGAAAGAAGTTTCGCAGAATGCTTCTGTGTAGTTTTTATTTGAAGATATTCCTTTTTCCAGTCTAGGCCGCGTAGCGCACCGACTTTTCCGCTTGCAGTTTCTACAGAAAGAGTGTTTCAAAACTCCTCAATCAAATGTAATGTTCAACTCTGCTGGTTAAATGCACAGATCAGAAAGAATTTTTGCAGAATGCTTCCGTGTAGTTTTTATTTGAAGATATTCCTTTTACCACTATAGGACTCTTAGTGGTCCGAATGTCCACTTGCAGATTCTACAGAAAGAGAGTATCAAAACTCTTCAATCAAAAGAAAGTTTTAACTCTGCTGGGTAAATGCGCAGATCAGAAAGAATTTTCACAGAATGCTTCTGTGTAGTTTTTATTTGAAGATATTCCTTTTTCCACTGTAGGCCCCTTAGCGCTCCAACTGTCGGCTTGCAGTTTCTACAGAGACAGAGTTTCAGAACTTCTGATTCAAAAGTAAGGTTCAACTCTGTTAGTTGAATTCACAGATCTAAAAGAAGTTCCACAGAATGCTTCTGTGTAGTTTTTTTTGAACATATTCCTTTTTCCTCTATAGGCCGCTTAGTGCTCTGAATCTCCACTTGCAATTTCTACACAGAGAGAGTTTCAGAACTTCTTGTTCCAAAGTAAGGTTCAACTCTGTTAGTTGAATGCACAAATCAGAAAGAAGTTTCACAGAATGATTCTGTGTAGTTTGTATTTGAAGATATTCCTTTTTCCACTACAGGCCTCTCACTGCTCCGAATGTCCGCTGGCAGTTTCTACAGAAAGAGACGTCCAGAAATTCTCAATCAAAACTAATGTTCAACTCTGTTAGTTGAATGCACAGATCAGAAAGAAGTTTCGCAGAATGCTTCTGTGTAGTTTTTATTTGAAGATATTCCTTTTTCCATGATAGGCCCCTTAGCGTTCCGAACATCCGCTTGCAGTTTCTAGAGAGAGAGAATTTCAGAACTTCTCAATCAAAAGTAAGGTTCAACTCTGTTAGTTGAATGCTTAGAGCAGAAAGAAGTTTCGCAGAATGCTTCCATGTAGTTTTTATTTGAAGATATTCCTTTATCCATTATAGGACCCACAGTGCTCCGAATGTCCGCCTGCAGTTTCTACATAAATAGAGTTTCAGAACTTCTCATTCAAAAGTAAGTTTCAAGTCTGTTAGTTGAATGCACAGATGAGAACGTAGTATCACAGAATGCTTCCGTGTAGTTTTTATTTGAAGATATTCCTTTTACCACTATTGGCCGCATAGTGCTCCGAATGTCCGCTTGCAGTTCCCACAGAAGAGTGTTTCAGAACTGCTCAATCAAAAGTAAGGTTCAACTCTGCTAGTTGAATGCACAGATCAGAAAGAAGTTTCACAGAATGATTCTGTGAATTTTTTATTTGAAGATATTCCTTTTTCCAATTTAGGCCCCTTAGCGCTCTGAATGTCCGCCTGCAGTTTCTACAGAAAGAGTATTTCAGAACACCTCAATCAAAAGTAAGCTTCAACTCTGCTAGATGAATGCAC
Source organism: Nomascus leucogenys (assembly GCF_006542625.1). Lineage (NCBI taxonomy): Eukaryota > Metazoa > Chordata > Mammalia > Primates > Hylobatidae > Nomascus > Nomascus leucogenys. The sequence continues at coordinate 61,881 of NW_022096325.1, forward strand.
AGATCAGAAAGAAGTTTCGCAGAATGCTTCTGTGTAGTGTTTATATCAAGATATTCCTTTACCCTCTATCGGCCAATCAGCTATCAGAATGTCTGCTTGCAGTTACTATAGAAAGAGTGTTTCAGAACTGCTCAATCAAAACTAAGGTTCAACTCTGCTAGTTGAATGCACAGAACAGAGAAAAGTTTCACACGATGCTTCAGTGTAGTTTTATTAGGAGATATTCCTTTTTCCACTATAGGCCCCTTAGCGCTCCGAATGTCCTCTTGCAGTTTCTGCAAAAAGAGGTTTCAGAACTGCTCAATCAAAAGTAAGTTTTCAGTCTGCTGGGTAAACGCATAGATCAGAAAGAAGTTTCACAGAATGCTTCTGTGTAGTTTTTATTTGAAGATATTCCTTTTTCCACTATAGGCCTCTCACCGCTCCGAATGTCCACTGGCAGTTTCTACAGAAGGAGAGGTCCAGAACTTCTCAATCAAAAGTAAGTTTCAACTCTGTTAGTTGAATGCACAGATCAGAAAGAAGTTTCGCAGAATGCTTATATGTAGTTTTTATTTGAAGATATTCCTTTTTCCATGATGTGCCTCTTAGCTCTCCGACCATCTGCTTGCAGTTTCTAGAGAGAGAGAGTTTCAGAACTTCTCAATGAAAAGTAACGTTCACCTATGTTAGTTGAATGCTGAGATCAGAAATAAGTTTCGCAGGATGCTTCTGTGTAGTTTTTATTTGAAGATATTCCTTTTTCCACTAAAGACCCCTTAATGCTCTGAATTTCCGCTGGCATTTTCTACAGAAACAGTGTTTCAAAACTGCTCAATCAAAAGTAAGTTTCAACTCTGATAGTTGAGTGCACAGATTAGAAAGTAGTTTCGCTGAATGCTTCTGTGTTGCTTTTATTTGGAGATATTCCGTTTTCCACTATAGGAACCTTAGGGCTCCAAATGTGCGCTTGCAGTTCCTACAGAAAGTGTGTTTCAGAACTGCTCAATCAAAAGTAAGGTTCAACTCTGCTAGTTGAATGCACAGATCAGAAAAAAGTTTCGCAGAATGCTTCTATGTAGTTTTTACTTGAAGATAGTTCTTTTTCCACTAAGGGCCCGTTAGCCCTCCAAATGTCCGCTTGCAGTTTCTACAGATAGAGTGATTCAGAACTGCCGAATCAAAAGAAATGTTCAATTCTGCTAGCTGAATGCAGAGATCAGAAAAAAGATTCGCAGAATGCTTCTATATAGTTTTTATTTGAAGATATTCCTTTTTCCACTAAGGGCCCCTTAGCCCTCCGAATGTCCGCTTGCAGTTTCTACAGATAGAGTGTTTCAGAACTGCCCAATCAAAAGAAACGTTCAACTCTGCTAGCTGAATGCACAGATCAGAAAGAGTTCCGCAGAATGCTTCTGTGTAGTTTTTATTTGAAGATATTCCTTTTTCCACTATAGGCCCCTCAGAGCTCCGAATTTCCGCTTGCAGTTTCTACAGAAAGAGTGTTTCAGAACTGCTTAATCAAAAGTAAAGTTCAGCTCTGCTAGTTGAATGCACAGATCAGAAAGAAGTTTCGCAGTATGCTTCTGTGTAGTTTTTATTTGAAGATATTCCTGTTTCCACTTTAGGCCGCTTAGTGCTCCAAATGTCCGTTTGCTGTTTCTACACAAAGAGTTTTTCAGAACTGCTCAATCAAAAGTAAGGTTCAACTCTTCTAGTTGAATGCACAGATCAGAAAGAAGTTTTGCAGAATGCTTCTGTGTAGTTTTTATTTGAAGATATTCCTTTTTCCACTAAGGCCCCTTAGCACTCCAAATATCCACTTGCAGTTTCAACAGAGAGAGAGTTTCAGAACTTCTCATTCAAAAGTAAGTTTCAACTCTGTTAGTTGAATGCACAGATCAGAAAGGAGTTTCACTGGATGATTCTGTGCAGTTTCTATTTGAAGATATTCTTTTTCCACTATGGGCTTCTTAGTGCTCCGAATATCCGCTAGCAGTTTCTAGAGAAAAAGAGTTGCAGAACTTCTCAATCAAAAGTAAGGTTCAACTCTGTTATTTGAATGCACAGATCATAAGGAAGTTTCACAGAATGCTTCTCTGTAGTTTTTATTTGAAGACATTCCTTTTTCCACGATAGGCCCCTTAGTGCTCCGGATATCCGCTTGCAGTTTCTACAGAGAGAGAGTTTCAGAACTTCTCAATCAAAAGTAAGGTTCAACTCTGTGAGTTGAATGCACAGATCAGAAAGCTGTTTCGCAGAATGCTTCTGTGTAGTTTTTATTTGAAGATATTCCTTTTTCCACTGTAGGCCCCATAGCGCTCCGAATGTCCGAATGCAGTTCCTACAGAAAGAGTGTTTCAGAACTGCTCAATCAAAAGTAAGGTTCAAGTCTGCTAGTTGATTGCACAGATCAGAAAGTCGTTTCGCAGAATGCTTCTGTATAGTTTTTATTTGAAGATAATCCTTTTTCCACTATAGGCCCCTTTACGCTCCGAATGTCTACTAGCATTTTCTACAGAAAGAGTGTTTCAGAACTCCTCAATCAAAAGTAAGGTTCAGCTCTGGTGGTTGAATGCTCAGATCTGAAAGAAGTTTCACAGAATGCTTCTGTGTAGTTTTTATTTGAAGATATTCTGTTTTCCACTATAGGCCCCTTAGCGCTCCAAATGTCCGCTTGCAGTTTCTACAAGAAGACTGTTTCAATACTCCTCAATCAAAAGTAAGGTTCAAATCTTCCTCGTAAATGTACAGATCAGGAAGAAGTTTCGCAGAATGCTTCTGTGTAGTTTTTATTTGAAGATATACCTTGTTGCACAATAGGCCCCTTAGCGCTCCAAAGGACCGGTTGCAGTTTCTACAGAGAGAGAGTTTCAGAACTTCTCATTCAAAAGTAAGTTTCAACTCTGTTAGTTAAATGCACAGATCAGAAAGGAGTTTCACAGCATTTTTCTCTGTAGTTTTTATTTGAAGGTATTGCTTTTTCCACTATAGGCCTCTTGGCGCTCCGAATGTCCGCTTGCAGTTTCTACAAAAAGAGAGTTTCAGAACTTCTCAATCAAAAGTAAGGTTCGACTCTGTTAGTTGAATGCACAGATCAGAAAGTATCTTCGCAGAATGCTTCCCTGTAGTTTTCGTTTGAAGGTATTCATTTTTCAACTATAGGTCCCTTAGCGCTCCAAATGTCCGCTTGCAGTTTCTACAGAAAGAGAGTATCAGAACTTCTGATTCAAAAGTAAGGTTCAACTCTCTTAGTTGAATGCACAGATCAGAAAGAAGTTTCACAGAATGCTTCTGTGTAGTTTTTATTTGAAGATATTCCTTTCTCCACTGTAGGCCTCTTAGCACTCTGAATGTCCGCTGGCAGTTTCTAGGGAAAGAGATGTCCAGGACTTCTCAATCAAAAGTAAGGTTCAACTATGTTAGTTGAAAGAACAGAGGAGAGAGAAGTTTCACAGAATGCTTCTGTGTAGTTTTTATTTGAATATAATCCTTTTTCCACGATAGGCCCCTGAGCTCTCCGAATAACCGCTTGCACTTTCCACAGAGAGAGAGCTTCAAAACTTCTCAATCAAAAGTAAGGTTCAACTCTGTTAGTTGAATGCTCACATCAGAAAGAAATTTCGCAGAATGCTTCTGTGTAGTTTTTATTTGAAGATATTCCTTTTTCCACTATAGGGCCCTGAGTGCTCTGCATGTCGGCTTGCAGTTCCTACAGAAAGAGAGTTTCAGAACTTCTCAATCAAAAGTAAGGTTAAACTCTGCTAGTTGAATTCACAGATCAGAAAGGAGTTTCGCTGAATGCTTCTGTGTAGTTTTTATTTCAAGATATTCCGTTTTCCACTATAGGCCCCTTAGCACTCCAAATATCCGCTTGCACTTTCTACAGAGAGAGAGATTCAGAACTTCTCAATGAAAAGTAAGGTTCAACTCTGCTACATAAATGCACAGATCAGAAAGAAGTTTCGCAGAATGCTTCTGTGTGGTTTTTTTTTGAAGATATTCCTTTTTCCACTGTAGGCCACATAGCGCTCCAAATGTCCGCTTGCCGTTTCTACAGAGAGAGAGTTTCAGAACTTCTGATTCAAAAGTAAGGTTAAACTCTGTTAATTGAATGCACAGATCAGAAAGAAGTTTCACAGAAAGCTTCTGTGCTTTTATTTGAAGATATTCCTTTTTCTACTATAGGCCTCTTAGCGCTCCGAATGTCCGCTTGCAGTTTCTACAAAAAGAGAGTTTCAGAACTTCTCAATCAAAAGCAAGTTTCATCTATGTTAGTTGAATGCAGAGATCAGAAATAAGTTTCGCAGAATGCTTCTGTGTAGTTTTTATTTGAAGATATTCCTTTTTCCACTATAGGCCAAATAGCGCTCTGAATGTCTGCTTGGAGATCCTACAGAAACAGTGTTTCAGAACTGCTGAATCAAAAGTAGGGTTGAACTCTGCTAGTTGAATGCACAGATCAGAAAGTAGTTTCGCAGAATGCTTATGTGTAGTTTTTATTTGAAGATATTCCTTTTTCCACTATAGGCCCCTTAGTGCTCTGAATGTCGGCTTGCAGTTCCTACAGAAAGTGTTTCAGAACTGCTCAATCAAAAGTATAGTTCAACTCTGCTAGTTGAATGAACAGATCACGAAGAACTTTTGCAGAATTCTTCTGTTTAGTTTTTATTTGAAGATATTCCTTTCTCGCCATGGGCCCCTTAGCGCTCCAAATGTCCTCTTGCAGTTGCAACAGAGAGAGAGTTTCAGAACTTCTGATTCAAAAGTAAGTTTCAACTCTGTTAGTTGAATGCACAGATCAGAATGAAGTTTCACAGGATGCTTCTGTGTAGTTTTTATTTGAAGATATTCCTTTTTCCACTATAGGCCTCTTAGCATTCTGAATGTCCTCTAGCAGTTTCTACAGAAAGAGAGTTCCAGAACTTCTCAATCAAAGGTAAGGTTCAACTCTGTTAATTGAATGCACGGATCAGAAAGAAGTTTCGCAGAATGCTTCTGTGTAATTTTTCTTTGAAGGTATTCCTTTTTCCAAGATAGGCCCCATAGCGATCCGAATATCCGCTTACAGTTTCTACAGAAAGAGATTTTCAGAACTTCTCAATCATAAGTAACGTTCAATTCTGTTAGTGGAATGCACAGATCAGAAAGTAGTTTCACAGAAGGCTTCTGTGTAGTTTTTATTTGAAGATATTCCTTTTTCCAATTTTGGCCCCATAGTGTTCCGAATGTCCGCTTGCAATTCCTACAGAAAGAGTGTTTCAGAACTGCTCAATCAAAAGTAAGTTTCAACTCTGCCAGTTGAATACACAGATGAGAAAGAAGTTTTGCAGAATACTTCTGTGTAGTTTTTTTTGAAGATATTCCTTTTTCCACCATAGATGCCCTGGCGGTCCAAATGTCCGCTTGCAGTTACTGCAGAAAGAGAATTCCAGATCTTCTCAATCAAAAGTAAGGTTCAACTCTGTTAGTTGAATGCACAGATCAGAAAGAAGTTTCGCAGAATGCTTCTGTGTCGTTTTTATTTGATGATATTCCCTTTTCCACGATAGGCCCCTTAGCGCCCCGAATATCCGCTTGCAGTTTCTACAGAGAGAGAGTGTCAGAACTGCTCAATGAAAAATAAGGTTCAACTCTGTTAGTTGAATGCACAGATCAAAAAGAAGTTTTGCAGAATGCTTCTGTTTAGTTTTTATTTGAAGATATTCCTTTTTCCACTGTACGCCACTTAGCACTCCGAATGTCCGTTTGCAGTTTCTACAGAAAGAGAATTTCAGAACTTCTCCATCAAAAGTAAGGTTCAACTCTGTTAGTTGAATGCACAGATCAGAAAGTAGCTTCGCAGAATGCTTCTGTGTAGTTTTTATTTGAAGATATTCCTTTTTCCACGATAATCCCTATAGCGATCCGAATGTCCGCTTGCAGTTCGTACAGAAAGAGTGTTTCAGAACTGCTCAATCAAAAGTACGGTTCAACTCTGCTAGTTGAATGCACAGATCAGAAAGAAGTTTCGCAGAATACTTCTGTGTATTTTTTATTTGAGGTTTTTCCTTTTTCCACTGTAGACCTCTTAGCGCTCCGAATGTCCACTTGCAGTTTCTACAGAAAGAGAGTTTCAGAACTGATCAATGAAAAGAAAGGTTAAACTCTGCTAGTTGAATGCAGAGTTCAGAAAGAAGTTTCGCAGAATGCTTCTGTGTAGTTTTTATTTTAGGATAATCCTTATTTCACTATAGGCCCATTACCGCTCAATATGTCCACTTGCTGTTTCTACAGAAAGAGTGTTTCAGGATTGCAAAATCAAAAGTAAACTTCAACTCTGTTAGATAAATGCACAGAAGAGAAAGAAGTTTCACAGAATGCTTCTATGTCATTTTTATTTGAAGATATTTCTTTTTCCACTGTAGGTTCCTTAGTGCTCAGATGGCCACTTTCAGTTTCTACTGAAAGAGTTTATCAGAACTGCTCAATCAAAAGTAAGCTTCATCTCTGTTAGTTGAATGCACAGAACAGAAAGAAGTTTCACAGAATGCTTCTGTGAAGTTTTTATTTGAGGATGTTCCTTTTTCCACTATAGGCCCCTTAGCGCTCCGAATGTCCAATTTCAGTTCCTACAGAAAGAGTGTTTCAGAACTGTTCAAACAAAAATAAGCTACTACTCTGTTAGTTGAATGCACAGAACAGAAAGAAGTTTCACAGAATGCTTCTGTGTAGTTTTTATTTGAATATATTCCTTTTTCCACTATAGGCCCCTTAGCGCTCTGAATGTCCACTTGTATTTTCTGCAGAAAGAGTGTTTCAGAATTGCTCAATCAAAAGTAAGCTTCAACTCTGTTAGTTGAATGCACAGAACAGAAAGAAATTTCACAGAATGCTTCTGTGAAGTTTTTATTTGAATATATACCTTTTTCCCCTATAGGCCCAATAGCCCTCCAAATTTCCACTTGCATTTTCTACAGATAGAGAGTTTCAGAACTGTTCAATCAAAAGTAAGCTTCAACTCTGTTAGTTGAATGCACAGAATGGGAAGAAATTTCACAGAATGCTTCTGTGAAGTTTTTGTTTCAATATATAACTTTTTCCCCTATAGGCCCCTTAGCACTCTGAATGTCCACTTGCAGTTTCTACAGAAAGAGTGTTTCAGAACCGCTCTATCAAAAGTAAGCTTCAACTCAGTTAGTTGAATGGACAGAACAGAAAGTAGTTTCACAGAATGCTTCTGTGTACTTTTTCTTTGAGGATATTCCATTATACAGTATAGGTCCCTTAGCACTTTGAATGTCCACTTGCAATTTCTACAGGAAGAGAGTTTCAGAACTGCTCAAACAAAAGTAAGCTTCAATTCGGTTAGTTGAATGCACAGAACAGAAAGAAGTTTCACAGAATGCTTCTGTGTAGTTTTTATTTTTAGATATTCCTTTTTCCACTATAGGCACCTTAGCGCTCTGAATGTCCACTTGCAGTTTCTACAGAAAGTGTGTTTCAGAACTGCTCAATCAAACGTAAGCTTCAACTCTGTTAGTGGAATGCACAGAATTGAAAGTAGTTTCACAGAATGCTTCTGTGTAGTTTTTATTTTTAGATATTCCTTTTTCCACTATAGGCCCCTTAGTGCTCCGAATGTCCACTTGCAGTTTCTACAGAAAGAGTGTTTGAGAACTGCTCAATCAATAGTAAGCTTCAACTCTGTTAGTGGAATGCACAGAAGAGAAAGAATTTTCACAGAGTGCTTCTGTGAAATTTTTATTTGAGTATATTCCTTTTTCCACTATAGGCTGCTTAACGCTCCGAATGTCCACTTTCATTTCCTGCAGGAAGAGTGTTTCAGAACTGCTCAAAAAAAGTAAGCTTCAACTCTGTTAGTTTAATGCACAGTACGCAAAGAAGTTTCACAGAATGCTTTTGTGTAGTTTTTATTTGACGATATTCCTTTTTCCACTGTAGGCCCCTTAGTGCTCTGAATCTCCACAAGCAGTATCTTCAGAAAGAGTGGTTCGGAACTGCACAATCAAAAGTAAGCTTCAACTCTGTTAGTTGAATGCACACAACAGTAAAAGTTTCACAGAATGCTTCTGTGTAGTTTTTATTTGAAGATATTACTTTTTATACTATAGGTCCCTTAGCGCTCCGAATGTCCAGTTGCAATTTCTACAGGAAGAGTGTTTTAGAACTGCTCAAACAAAAGTATGCTTCAACCCTGTTATTTGAATGCACAGAACAGGAAGAATTTTCACAGAATTCTTCTGTGTAGTTTTTATTTGAAGATATTTCTTTTTCCACTCTAGGCCCCTTAGGGCTCCGAATGTCCCCTTGCATTTTCTACAGAAAGAGTGTTTCAGTGCAACCTACTCATCTGACAAAGGGCTAATATCCAGAATCTACAGTGAACTCAAACAAATTTACAAGAAAAAAACAAATAACCCCATGAAAAAGTGAGCAGAGGGCATGAAAAGAAACTTCTCAAAAGAAGACATTTATGGAGCCAGAAAACACATGAAGAAATGCTCATCATCACTGGCCATCAGAGAAATGCAAATCAAAACCACAGTGAGATACCATCTCACACCAGTTAGAATGGCCATCATTAAAATATCAGGAAACAACAGGTGCTGGAGAGGATGTGGAGAAATAGGAAGACTTTTACACTGTTGGTGGGACTGTAAACTAGTTCAACCATTGTGGAAGTCAGTGTGGCGATTCCTCAGGGATCTCGAACTAGAAATACCATTTGACCCAGCCATCCCATTACTGGGTATATACCCAAAGGACTATAAATCATGCTGCTATAAAGACACATGCACACGTATGTTTATTGCAGCACTATTCACAATAGCAAAGAGTTGGAACTAACCCAAATCTCCAACAACAATAGACTGGATTAAGAAAATGTGGCACATATACACCATGGAATACTATGCAGCCATAAAAAATGATGAGTTCATGTCCTTTGTAGGGACATGGATGAAATTGGAAAACATCATTCTCAGTAAACTATTGCAAGGACAAAAAACCAAACACCGCATGTTCTCACTCATAGGTGGGAATTGAACAATGAGAACTCATGGACACAGGAAGGGGAACATCACACTCCGGGGACTGTTGTGGGGTTGGGGGAGGGGGGAGGGACAGCATTAGGAGATACACCTAATGCTAAATGACGAGTTAATGGGTGCAGGAAATCAACATGGCACATGGATACATATGTAACAAGCCTGCACATTGTGCACATGTACCCTAAACCCTAAAGTATAATAAAAAAAAAAAGAAAAGAAAATTCTAAAGTTCAAAATAGAAAAAAAAAAAAAAGACAGAGTGTTTCAGAACTGCTCAATCAACAGTAAGGTACAACTCAGATTGTTGAATGCACAGAACAGAAAGGAGTTTCACAGAATTCTTCTCATAGTTTTTATTTGAGGATATTCCTATTTTCACTATAGTCCCCTTAGTGCTCCAAATGTCCACTTGAAGTTTCTACAGAAATTGTGATTCAGAATTGCTCAATCAATAGTAAGGTGCAACTCTGTTAGTTGAATGCACTCAACAGTAAGAAGTTACAGAATGCTTCTGAGTAGTTTTTATTTTAGGATATACTTATTTCACTATAGGCCCCTTACTGCTGCGTATGTCCACTTGCAGTTTCTACAGAAAGAGTTCTTCAGAACTGCTCAATGAAAAGTAAGCTTCAACTCCGTTAGATAAATGCAGAGAACAGAAAGGAGTTTCACAGAATTCTTCTGTGTAGTTTTTATTTGAAGATATTTCTTTTTCCACTGTAGGCCCCATAGCGCTCCGAATGTCCACCCGCAGTTTCTACAGAAAGAGTTTATCAGAACTGCTCAATCAAAAGTAAGCTTCAACTCTGTTAGTTGAATGCACTGAACAGAAAGAAGTTTCATAGAATGCTTCTGTGAAGTTTTTATATGAGGATGTTCCTTTTTCCACTATAGGCCCCTTAATGCTCGGAATGTCCAATTGCAGTTCCTACAGAAAGAGTGTTTCAGAACTGTTCAAACAAAAATAAGCTTCTACTCTGTTAGTTGAATGCACAGAACAGAAAGAAGTTTCACAGAATGCTTCTGTGTAGTTTTTATTTGAAGATATTCCTTTTTCCAATATATGACCATTAGCGCTCAGAAAGTCCACTTGCATTTTCTACAGAAAGAGTGTTTCAGAAATGCTCAATCAAAAGTAAGCTTCAACTCTGTTGGTTGAATGCACACAACAGAACGAAGTTTCACAGAATGCTTCTGTATAGTTTTTATTTGAAGATATTCCTTTATACACTCTAGGTCCCTTAGCGCTCCGAATGTCCACTTGCAATTTCTACAGGAGGAGTGTTTCAGAACTGCTCTAACAAAAGTAAGCTTCAACACTGTTAGTTGAATGCATAGAACAGAAAGAAGTTTCACAGAATACTACTGTGTAGTTTTTAATTTTATATATTCCTTTTCCACTATAGGCCCCTTAGGGCAAAAATGACCCCTTGCAGTTTCTACAGAAAGAGTGTTTCAGAACTGCTCAATCAAAAGTAAGGTACAACTCTGTTAGTTGAATGCACAGAACAGAAAGACGTTTCACAGAATGCTTCTGTGTAGTTTTTATCTGTAGATATTCCTTTTTCCACTATTGGCCCCTTAGAACTCCGAATGTCCACTTGCAGTTTCTACGGAAAGTGTGTTTCAGAACTGCTCAACCAAAGGTAAGCTTCAAGTCTGTTAGTGGAATGCACAGAACGGAAATTAGTTTCACAGAATGCTTCTGAGTAGTTTTTATTTGAAGATATTCATTTTTCCACTATAGGCCCCTAAGGGCTCCGAATGTCCCCTTGCAGTTTCTACAGAAAGAGTGTTTCACAACTGCTCAATCAAAAGTAAGGTACAACTCTGTTAGTTGAATGCACAGAACAGAAATTATTTTCACAGAATGCTTCTGTGTAGTATTTATTTGAGGATAATCCTTTTTCTACCATAGGCCTCTTAGTCCTCCGAATGTCCACTTGCAGTTTCTACAGAAAGAGTGTATGAGAACTGCTCATTCAAAAGTAAGCTTCAACTCTGTTAGTGGAATGCACAGAAAAGAAAGGAGTTCACAGAATGCTTCTGTGTAGTTTTTATTTGAAAATATTACTTTTTCCACTATAGGCCCCTTAGCGCTCCAAATGTCCACTTGCAATTTCTACTGAAAGAGTGTTTCAGAACTGCTCAATCACAAGTAAGCTTCAAATCTGATAGTTGAATGCACAGAACAGAAAGAAGTTTCATAGAATGCTTCTGTGTAATTTTTATATGAAGGCATTCCTTTTTCCACTATAGGCCCCTTAGCGCTCCGAATGTCCACTTGCAGTTTCTACAGAAAGAGTGTTTGAGAAATGCTCAATCAAAAGTAAGCTTCAACTCGGTTAGTTGAATGCACAGAACAGAAAGACGTTTCACAGAATGCTTCTGTGTAGTTTTTATTTGAAAATATTCCTTTTTCCACTATAGGCCCCTTAGCGCTCCAAATGTCCACTTGCAGTTTCTACTGAAAGAGTGTTTCAGAACTGCTCAATCACAAGTAAGCTTCAAATCTGATAGTTGAATGCACAGAACAGAAAGAAGTTTCATAGAATGCTTCTGTGTAGTTTTTATATGAAGGCATTCCTTTTTCCACTATAGGCCCCTTAGTGCTCCGAATATCCACATGCAGTTTCTACAGAAAGAGTGTTTGAGAACTGCTCAATCAAAAGTAAGCTTCAACTCTGTTAGTTGAATGCACACAACAGAAAGACGTTTCACAGAATGCTTCTGTGTAGTTTTTATTTGTAGATATTCCTTTTTCCACTATAGGACCCGTAGAACTCCAAATGTCCACGTTCAGTTTCTACAGAAAGTGTGTTCCAGAACTGCTCAATCAAAAGTAAGTTTCAACTCTCTTAGTGGAATGCACAGAACAGAAAGAAGTTTCACAGAATGCTTCTGTGTAGTTTTTATTTGAAGATAGTCCTTTTTGCACAATAGGCCCCTTAGTGCTCCGAATGTCCACTTGCAGTTTCTACAGAAACAGTGTTTCAGAAGTGCTCAATAAAAAGTAAGCTTCAACTCTGTTAGAGGAATGCACAGAAGAGAAAGAAGTTCCACAGAATGCTTCTGTGTAATTTTTATTTGAAGATGTTCCTTTTTCCACTATAGGCCCCTTAGCGCTCCGAATGACCCCTTGCAGTTTCTAAAGAAAGAGTGTTACAGAACTGCTCAATCAAAAGTAAGCTTCAACTCTGTTAGTTGAATGCACAGAACAGAAAGAAGTTTCACAGAATGCTTCTGTGTAGCTTTTATTTGAAAATATTCCTTTTTATACTATAGGTCCCTTAGCGATCCGAATGTCCACATGCAATTTATACAGGAAGAGAGTTTTAGAACTCCTCACACAAAAGAAAGCTTCAACTCTGTTAGTTGAATGCACAGAACAGAAAGAAGTTTCACAGAAAGCTTCTGTGTTGTTTTTGTTTGAGGATATTCCTTTTTGCACTATGGGACCCTTATCGCTCAGAATGCCCACTTGCAGGTTCTACGGCAAGAGTGTTTCAGAACTGCTTAATCAAAAGTAAGCTTCATCTCTGCTGGTTCCATGCACACAACAGAATGAAGTTTCACAGAATGCTTCTGTGTAGTTTTTATTTGAAGATATTCCTTTTTCCACTATAGGCCCCTTAGCGCTCCAAATGTCCATTTGCAGTTTCTATAGAAAGAGTGTTTCAGAACTGCTCAATCAAAAGTAAGGTTCAACTCTGTTAGTTGAATGCAGTGAACAGAAGGAAGATTCACAGAATGTTTCTGTGTTGTTTTTATTTGAAGATATTCCTTTTTCCACTATAAGCCCCTTTGCTCTCCGAATGTACACTTGCAGTTTCAACAGAAAGAGGGTTTCAGAACTACTCAGTCAAAAGTAAGCTTCAACTCTGTTTGTTGAAGGCTCAGAACAGAAAGAAGTTTCACAGAATGCTTCTGTGTAGTTTTTATTTGAGTATATGCCTTTCTGCACCGTAGGCCCCTTAGTGCTCTGAATATCCACTGGCAGTTTCTACAGAAAGAGTGTTTTAGAATGGCTCAATTTGAAGTAAGCTTCATCTCTGTTAGTTGAAAGCACGTAACAGAAAGAAGTTTCAAAAAATTCTTCTGTGTAGTGTTTATTTGAGGATACTCCTATTTCCACAACAGGCTCCTTAGCACTCCGAATTTCCCCGTGCAGTTTCTACGGAAAGAGTGTTTCAGAACTGCTCAATCAAATGTGAGCTTCAACTCTGTTGATTGAATGCACAGAACAGGACGAAGTTTCACAGAATGCTTCTGTGTAGATTTATTTGAAGATAATCCTTTTTCCACTATAGTCCCCTTAGCGCTCCGAATGTCCACTTGCAGTTTCTACAGAAAGGGTGTTTCAGAACTGCTCAATCAAAATTAAGGTTCAACTCTGTTAGTTGAATGCACAGAATAGAAGGAAGATTCACTGAATTCTTCTATGTTGTTTTTATTTGAAGATATTCCTTTTTCCATTATAAGCCGCTTTGCTCTCCGAATTTACACTTGCAGTTTCAACAGCAAGAGTGTTTCAGAAGTGCTCAATCAAAAGTAAGTTTCAACTCTGTTAGTTAAATGGACAGTACAGAAAGAAATTTCACAGAATGCTTCTGTATTGTTTTTAATGGAAGATATCTTTTTCCACTATAGTCCCCTTAGCGTTCTGAGTGTCCAATTGCAGTTTCTACAGCAAGAGTGTTTCAGAACTGCTCAATCAAAACTGAGTTTCAACACTCTTAGATGAATGCACAGAACAGAAGGAAGTTTCAAAGCATCCTTCTGTGTAGTTTTTATTTGATGATATCCCTTTTTGCAGTATAGGCCCCTAAGGGCTCCGAATGTCCAATTGCACTTTCTACAGAAAGAGTGTTTCAGAACTGCTCAATGAAAAGTAAGCTCCAACACTGTTAGTTGAATGCACAGAACAGAAAGTAGTTTCACAGAATGCTTCTGTGTAGTTTTTATTTGAGGATAATCTTTTCCACCATAGGCCCCTTAGCACTCCATATGTCCACTTGCAGTTCCTACAGAAAGAGAATTTCAGAAGTGCTCAATCAAAAGTAAGCTTCAACTCTGTTAGTTGAATGGACAGAACAGAAAGATGTTTCACAGAATGCTTCTCTGTAATTTTTATTTGAGGATAGACTTCTTCCACCATAGGCCCCTGAGCGCTCCGAATGTCCACTTGCAGTTTCTACAGAAAGAGTGTTTCAGAACTGCTCAATCACAAGTAAGTTTCAACTCTGTTAGTTGAATGCACACAACAGAAAGAAGTTTCACAGAATGTTTCTGTTTAGTTTTTATTTGATGATATTCATTTTTCTACGATAGGCCCATTAGCGCTCCGAATGTCCACTTGCAGTTTCTACAGAAAGAGTGTTTCAGAGCTGCTCAACCAAAAGTAAGGTTCAAATCTGTGAGTTGAATGCACAGAAAAGAAAGAAGTTTCACAGAATGCTTCTGTGTTGTTTTTATTTGAAGTTATTTCGTTTTCCACTATAGGTCCCTAAGCTCTCAGAACGTACGCTTGCAGTTTCTACAGAAAGAGAGTTTCGGAACTGCTCAATCAAAAGTAAGCTTCAACTCTGTTAACTGAATGCACAGAACAGAAAGAAGTTTCCCAGAATGCTTCTGTGTAGTTTTTATGTGAGGATATTCCTTTTTGCAGTATAGGCCCCTAAGGGCTCCGAATGTCCATTTGCAGTTTCTACAAAAAGAGTGTTTCAGAACTGCTCAATCAAAAGTAAGGTTCAACTCTGTTAGCTGAATGCGCAGAACAGGAAGAAGTTTCACAGAATGATTCTCTGTAGTTTTTTGTTTGAGGATTATCCTTTTTCCACTATAGGCCGCAAAGCATTTCGAATGTCCTCTTGCAGTTTGTACAGAAAGAGTGTTTCAGAACTGCTCAGTCAAAAGTCAGCTTCAACTCTGTTAGTTGAATGCTGAGAACAGAAAGAAATTTCAGAGAATGCTTATGTGTAGCTTTTATTTGAAGATAATCCTTTTTCCACTATAGGCCCCTTAGCGCTACAAATTTAAACTTGCAATTTCTACAGAAACAGTGTATCACAACTGCAAAATCAAAAGTAAGCTTCAAGTCTGTTAGTTGAATGCACAGAACAGAAAGAAGTTTCACAGAATGCTTCTGTGAAGTTTTTATTTGAAGATATTCCTTTTTCCACTATAGGCCCCTTAGCGCTCCGAATGTCCACTTGCAGTTTCTACAGAAAGAGTGTTTCAGAACTGCTCAATCAAAAGTGAGCTTCAACTATGATAGTTGAATGCACAGAACAGAATGAAGTTTCACAGAATGCTTCTGTGTAGTTTTGATTTGAAGATATTTCTTTTTCCATTATGGACCCCTTAGCGCTCCGAATGTCCACTTGCAGTTTCTACAGAAAGAGTGTTTCAGACCTGCTCAATCCATTGTAAGTTTCAACTCCGTTACATGAATGCAGAGAACAAAAGGAAGATTCACAGAATGCTTCTGTGTAGTTTTTATTTTTAGATATATCTTTTTCCACTATAGGCCCCTTAGCACTCCGAATGTGCACTTGCACTTTCCCCAGAAACACTGTGTCAGAACTGCTCAATCATAAGTAATCTTCAACTCTCTTAGTTGAATGCACAGAACAGAAAGAAATTTCAGAGAATGCTTCTGTGTAGCTTTTATTTGAACATATTCCTTTTTCCTGTATAGGCCCCTTAGGGCTACGAATTTAAACTTGCAATTTCTACAGAAAGAGGGTATCAGAACTGCAAAATCAAAAGTAAGCTTCAAGTCTGTTAGTTGAATGCACAGAACAGAAAGAAGTTTCACAGAATGCTTCTGTGAAGTTTTTATTTGAAGATATTCCTTTTTGCACTATAGGCCGCTTAGCGCTCCGAATGTCCACTTGCAGTTTCTACAGAAAGAGTGTTTCAGAACTTCTCAATCAAAAGTAGGGTTCAACTCTCTTAGTTGATTGTACAGAACAGGAACAAGATTCACAGAATATTTCTGTGTAGTTGTTATTTGAAGATATTCCTTTTCCACTATAGGCCACTTAGCACTCCGAATGTCCACTAGGAGTTTCTACAGAAAGTGTGTTTCAGAACTGCTCTATCAAAAGTAAGCTTCAACTCTGTTAGATGAATGCACAGAAGATAAAGTTGTTTCACAGAATGCTTCTATGAAGTTTTTATTTGAAGATATTTCTTTTTCCACTATAGGCCACTTAGTGCACTGAATATACACTTGCAGATTCTACACAAACAGTGTGTCAGAACTGCTCAATGAAAGTAAGCTTCAAATCTGTTAGTTGAATGCACAGAACTGAAAGAAGTTTCACAGAATGCTTCTGTGTTTTTTTAATTTGAAGATATTCCTTTTTCCACTATCGGCCCCTTAGCTCTCAGAATGTACATATGGAATTTATACAGAAAGAGTTTTTCAGAACTGGTCAATCAAAAGAAAGTTTCAAATCTGTTAGTTGAATGATCAGAACAGAAAGGAGTTTCACAGAATGCTTCTGTGTAGTTTTTATTTGAAGATATTCCTTTTTACATCTTAGGCCCCTTAGCGCTCCGAATGTCCATTTGCAGTTTCTACAGAAAGAGTGTTTGAGAACTGCTAAAAAAAGAGTAAGCTTCAACTCTGTTGGTTGAATGCACAGAACAGAAACATGTTTCACACAATGCTCCTGTGTAGTTTTTACTTGAAGATATTCCTTTTTCCACTACAGGCCCCTTAGCTATCGGATTGTCCCCTGCAGTTTCTAGGGAAAGAGTGTTTCAGAACTGCTCAATCAGAAGTAAGGTTCAACACTTTTAGCTGAATGCACAGAACAGAAAGAAGTTTCACAGAGTGTTTCTGTGTTTTTTTTATTTGAAGATAGTCCTTTTTCCACAATAGGCCCCTTAGCGCTCCGAATGTCCACTTGCAGTTTCTCCAGAAAGAGTGTTTCAGAACTCCTCAACAAAAGTAAGCTTCAACTCTGTTAGTTGAATGCACAGAACAGAAAGATGTTTCACAGAATGCTCCTGTGTAGTTTTTATTTGAAGATATTCCCTTTTCCACTATAGGCCCCTTTGCGCACTGAATGTCTACTTGCTGTTTCTACGGAAAGACTGTTTCAGAACTGCTCCATCAAAAGTAAGCTTCAACTCAGTTAGTTGAATGCATAGAACAGAAAGAAGTTTCACGGAATGATTCTGTGTAGTTTTTATTTGAAGATATTCCTTTTTCCACTATAGGGCCCTTAGCTATTTGAATCTCAACTTGCAGTTTTTACAGAAAGAGTGTTTCAGAACTGCTGAATCAAAAGTAAGGTTCAACTCTGGTAGTTGAATGCACAGAACAGAAAGAAGTTTCACAGAATGCTTCTGTGTTGTTTTTATTTGAAGATATTCCTTTTTCCACTATAGGCCCTATAGCTCTAAGAATGTACACTTGCACTTCTACAGAAAGAGTGTTTCAGAACTGCTCAATCAAAAGTAAGCATCAACCCTGTTGAATGCACAGAACAGAAAAAAGTTTCTAAGAATGCTTCTGTGTAGTTTTTATTTGAAGATATATCTTTTTCCACTATAGACCCCTTAGCGCTGAGAACTTACACTTGCAGTTTCTACAGAAAGAGAGTTTCAGAAGTGCTCAATCATAAGTAAGCTTCAACTCTGTTAGTTGAATGCACGGAACAGAAAGAAGTTTCACAGAAAGCTTCAGTGTATTTTCATTTGTGGATATTCCTTTTTCCACTATAGTCCCCTTAGTGCTCCGAATGTCCGCCTGCAGTTTCTACAGAAAGAGTGTTTCAGAACTGCTCAATCAAAAGTAAGCTTCAACTCTCTTAGTTGAATGCACAAAACAGGAAGAAGTTTCACAGATTGCTTCTGTGTAGTTTTTATTGGAAGATATTCCTTTTCCCTTTATAGGCCCCTTAGCGCTCGGAATGTCCCGTTGAAGTTTCTTGGGAAAGAGTGTTTCAGAACTGCTCAATCAAAAGTAAGCTTCAACTCTGTTAGTTGAATGCACAGAACAGAAAGATGTTTCTAAGAATGCTTCTGTTTAGTTTTTATTTGAAGAGATATCTTTTTCCACTATAGGCCCCTTAGCGCTCAGAACATACACTTGCAGTTTCTACAGAAAGAGAGTTTCAGAGCTGCTCAATCATAAGTAAGTTTCAACCCTGTTAGTTGAATGCACGGAACAGCAAGAAGTTTCACAGAATGCTTCAGTGTAGTTTTTATTAGAAGATATTCCTTCTTCCACTATAGGGCAGTTAGTGCTGCGAAGGTACACTTGCAGTTTCTACAGAAAGAGTGTTTCAGAACTGCTCAATCAAAAGTAAGCTTCAACTGTGTTTGTTGAATGTACAGAACAGAAAGAATTTCAGAGAATGCTTCTGTGTATTTTATATTTGACGATAGTACTTTTTCCGGTATAGGTCCCTGAGCACTCCGAATGTGCACTTGCAGTTTCTACAGAAAGAGTGTTTCAGAACTGCTCAAAAAAAGTAAGCTTCAACTATCTTAGTTGAGTGCACAGAAGAGAAAGAAGTTTCACAGAATGCTTCTGTGTAGTTTTCATAAGAAAATATTCCTTTTTCCACTATAGGCCAGTTAGCGCTCCGAAAGTACACTTGCAGTTTCTACAGAAAGAGTGTGTCAGAACTGCTCAATCAGAAGTAAGCTTCAACTCTGTTCCTTGAATGCACTGAACTGAAAGAAGTTTCACGGAATGCTTCTGTGTAGTTTTTATTTGAATATAGTCCTTTTTCCACTATAGGCCCATTAGCGCTCCGAATGTCCTCTTGCAGTTTCCACAGAAAGAGTGTTTCAGAATTCCTCAATCAAAAGTCAGAATCAAGACTGTTATTTGAATGCCTAGAAGAGAATGAAGTTTCACAGAATTCTTCTGTGTAGTTTTTTATTTGAAGTTATATCTTTTTCCACTATAGGCCCCTTAGTGCTCCGAATGTCCAATTGCAGTTTCTACAGAAAGAGTGTTTCAGAACTGTTCAATCAAAGGTAAGCTTCAACTCTGTTAGTTGAATGCACAGAACAGAAAGAAGTTTCACAGAATGGTTCTGTGTTGTTTTTATTTGAAGATATTCCTTTTGCCACTAAAGGCCCCTTACGGCTCCGAATGTCCACTTGCAGTTTCTACAGAAAGAGTGTTTCAGAACTGCTCATTCAAATGTAAGCTTCAACTCCCTTAGTTGAATGCACAGAACAAAAAGAAGTTTCACAGAATGCTTCTCTGTAGTTTTTATTTGAGGAAATTCCTTTTTCCACCATAGGCCCCTTAGCGCTGTGATTGTCCACTTTCAGTTTGTAAAGAAAGAGTTTTTCATCACTGCTCAATCAAAAGTAAGGTTCAACTCTCTTAGTTGAATGCACAGAACAGAAAGAAGTTTCAGAGAATGTTTCTGTGTAGTTTTTATTTGAAGATATTCCTTCTTCCACTATAGGCCTCTTAGTGCTCTGAATGTCCGCTAGCAGTTTCTACAGAAAGAGTGTTTCAGAACTGCTCAATGAAAAGTAAGCTTCAACTCTGTTTGTTGAATGCACAGAACAGAAAGAAGATTCACAGAAGGCTTCTATGTTGTTTTTATTTGAAGATATTCCTTTTTCCAATATAGGCCCATTAGCTCTGTGAATGTCGACATGCAGTTTCTACAGAAAGAGTGCTTCAGAACTGCTCAATCAAAAGTGAGCTTCAACTCTGTTAGTTGAATGCACAGAACCAAAACAAGTTTCACAGAATGCTTCTGTGTAGTTTTTATTTGAAGATGTATCTTTTTCCACTTAGGCCCCTTTGGGCTCCGAAGGCCCACTTGCAGTTTCTACGCAAAGAGTGTGTCAGAACTGCTTAATCAGAAGTAAGTTTCAACTCTTTAGTTGAATGCACAGAACAGAAAGAAGTTTCACAGAGTGCTTCTGTGTAGTTTTTATTTGAAGATATATCTTTTTCCACTAAAGGCCACTTAGCGCTCCGTATGTCCAATTGCAGTTTCTACAGAAAGAGTGTTTCAGAACTGCTCAAACTAAAGTAAGCTTCAACTCTCTTAGTTGAATGCAAAGAACAGAAAGAAGTTTCACAGAAGATTCTGAGTTGTTTTTATTTGAAGCTATTCCTATTTTCACTATAGGCGCCTTAGCTCTCAGAATGCACACTTGCAGTTTCCACAGAAAGAGTGTTTGACAACTGCTCAATCAAAAGTAAGCTTCAACTCTGTTGTTGAACGCACAGAATAGAAAGAAGTTTCACAGAATGCTTCTTTGTAGTTTTCATTTGAAGTTATATCTTTTTCCACTGTATGCCAGTTAGCCTCCAAATGTCCACTTGCCGTTTCTACAGAAAGAGTGTTTCAGAACTGATAAATCTTAAGTAAGCTTCAACTCTGTTAATTGAATGCACAGAACAGAAAGAAGTTTGAGAGAATGCTTCTGTGTAGTTTTAATTTGATGATATTCCTTTTTCCACCATAGGCCCCTTAGCGCTCTGAATGTCCATTTGCAGTTTCCAAAGAAAGAATGTTTTAGAACTGCTCAATCAAAAGTAAGCTTCAACTCTGTTAGTTGAATGCACAGAAGAGAAAGAAGTTTCACAGAATGATTGTGTGTAGTTTATAAGTGAAGATATTCCTTTTTCCCCTATAGACCCCTTCCAAGTCATTGCAGTTTCTACAGAAAAGTTTTTCAGAACTGCTCATCAAATGAGCTTCAATCTGTTATTGAGTGCACAGAACAAAACAAGTTTCACAGAATGCTTCTGTGTAGTTTTTATTTGAAGATGTATCTTTTCCACTATAGGCCCTTTGGGCTCGAAGGCCCACTTGCAGTTTCTACGCAAAGAGTGTGTCAGAACTGCTTAATCAGAAGTAAGTTTCAACTCTTTTAGTTGAATGCACAGAACAGAAAGAAGTTTCACAGAGTGCTTCTGTGTAGTTTTTATTTGAAGATATATCTTTTTCCACTATAGGCCACTTAGCGCTCCGATGTCCAATTGCAGTTTCACAGAAAGAGTGTTTCAGAACTGCTCAAACTAAAGTAAGCTTCAACTCTCTTAGTTGAATGCAAAGAACAGAAAGAATTTTCACAGAAGATTCTGAGTTGTTTTATTTGAAGCTATTCCTATTTTCACTATAGGCGCCTTAGCTCTCAGAATGCACACTTGCAGTTTCCACAGAAAGAGTGTTTGACAACTGCTCAATCAAAAGTAAGCTTGAACTCTGTTGTTGAACGCACAGAATAGAAAGAAGTTTCACAGAATGCTTCTTTGTAGTTTTCATTTGAAGTTATATCTTTTTCCACTGTATGCCAGTTAGCGCTCCAAATGTCCACTTGCCGTTTCTACAGAAAGAGTGTTTCAGAACTGATAAATCTTAAGTAAGCTTCAAACTCTGTTAATTGAATGCACAGAACAGAAAGAAGTTTGAGAGAATGCTTCTGTGTAGTTTTTATTTGAGGATATTCCTTTTTCCACCTTAGGCCCCTTAGCGCTCTGAATGTCCATTTGCAGTTTCCAAAGAAAGAGTGTTTTAGAACTGCTCAATCAAAAGTAAGCTTCAACTCTGTTAGTTGAATGCACAAAAGAGAAAGAAGTTTTACAGAATGATTGTGTGTAGTTTATAAGTGAAGATATTCCTTTTTCCCCTATAGACCCTTAGCGCTCGAATGTCCACTTGCAGTTTCTACAGAAAGAGTTTTTCAGAACTGCTCAATCAAATGTAAGCTTCAACTCTGTTAGTTGAATGCACAGAACAGAAAGGAGTTTCACAGAATGCTTCTGTGTAGTTTTTATTTGAAGATATAACTTTTCCATTATTGGCCGCTTAGCGTTCAGAATGTCACTTGCAGTTTCTTCAGAAAGAGTGTTGCAGAACTGCTCAATCATAAGTAAGCTTCAACTCTGTTAGTTGAATCACAGAAGTGAAAGTTTCACAGAATGCTTCTGTGTAGTTTTTATTTGAAGATATTCCTTTTTCCACTATAGGCCTATTAGTGCTCCGATTTTACACATGTAGTTTGTAGAGAAAGATTGTTTCAGAAGTGCTCAATAAAAAGTAAGCTTCAAATCTGTTAGTTGAAAGCACAGTAGTGAAAGAAGTTTCACAGAATGCTTCTGTGTAGTTTTTATTTGAGGATATTCCTTTTTACACTATAGGCCCCTTAGTGCTCCGAATGTCCACTTGCAGTTTATACAGAAAGTGTGTTTCAGAACTGCTCAATCAAAAGTAAGGTTCAACTCTCTTAGTTGAATGCACTGAGCAGAAAGAAGTTTCACAGAATGCTTCTGTTTTGCTTTTATTTGAGGATATTCCCTTTCCACTATATGCCCCTTAGCCCTCAGAATGTACACTTGCAGTTTCTACAGAAAGAGTTTGTCAGAACTGCTCAATCAAATCTAGGTTTCAACTCTGTTAGTTGAATGCACAGTACAGAAAGTGGTTTTGCAGAATGCTTCTGTGTCGTTTTTATTTGAATATATTCCTTTTTCCCCTCTAGGCCCCTTGGCAATCGGAATGTCCACTTACAGTTTCTACAGAATGAGTGTTTCAGAATTGCTCAATCTTAAGTAAGCTTCAACTCTGTTAGTTGAATGCACAGAACAGAAAATGTTTCAGAGAATGCTTCTGTGTAGTTTCTATTTGAGGGTATTCCTTTTTCCACTATTGGCCCCTTAGCGCTCCGAATGTGCACTTGCATTTTCTACAGAAAGAGTGTTTCAGAGCTGCTCAATCTAAAGTAAGCTTCAACTCTGTTATTTGAACGCAGAGAACAGAAAGAAGTGTCACAGAATGCTTCTGTGTAGTTTTTATTTGAAGATATATCTTTTTCCACTCTGGGCCCCTTAGCGCTCAAAATGGAAACGTGCAGTTTCTACAGAAAGAGTGTTTCAGAACTGCTCAATCATAAGTAAGCTTCAACTCTGTTTGTTGAATGCACACAAGAGAAAGAAGTTTCAGAGAATGCTTCTGTGTAGTTTTTATTTGAGGTTATTACTTTTTCCACCATAGGCCCCTTAGCGCTGCGAATGTCCACTTGCAGTTTCCACAGAAAGAGTGTTTTCGAACTGCTCAATCAAAAGTAAGCATCAACTCTGTTAGTTGAATGCAAAGAACAGAAAGAAGTTTCACAGAATGCTTCTGTGTAATTTATATGTGTAGATAATCCTTTTTCCCCTATAGGTTCCTTAGCAATCCGAATGTCCACTTGCAGTTTCTACAGAAAGAGTGTTTCAGAACTACTCAATCAAAAGTAAGGTTCAACACTGTTAATTGAATGCACAGAACAGAAAGTTGTTTCACAGAATGCTTCTGTGTAGTTTTTATGTGAAGATATATCTTTCTCCACAATAGGCCCCTTACCGCTCCAAATATCGAGTTGGAGTATCTACAGAAAGTGTGTTTCAGAACTGCTCAATCAAAAGTAAGTTTCAACTCTATTAGTTGAATGCACAGAACAGAAAGAAGTTTCACAGAATGTTTCTGTGTAGTTTTTATTTTAAGATATTCCTTTTTCCACTATAGACCCCTGAGTGCTCTGAATGTCCACTTGCACTTTCTATAGAAAGAGGGTTTCAGAACTGCTCAGTAAGAAGTAAGGTTTAACTCTTAGTTGAATGCACAGAACAGAAAGAAGTTTCACAGAATGCTTCTGTGTAGTTTTTATTTGAGGATATTCCTTTTTGCACTACAGGCCCCTTAGCGCTCCGAATGTCCACTTGCAGTTTATACAGAAAGTGTGTTTCAGAACTGCTCAATCAAAAGTAAGTTTCAACTCTGTTAGTTGAATGCACTGAACAGAAGGAAGTTTCACAGAATGCTTCTGTGTTGATTTGATTTGAGGATATTCCCTTTTCCACTATAGTCCCCTTAGTCCTCAGAATGTACACTTGCAGTTTCTACAGAAAGAGTGTGTCAGAACTGCTCAATCAAATCTACGTTTCAACTCTGTCAGTTGAATGCACAGAAGAGAAAGAGGTTTCACAGAACGCGTCAGTGTCGTTTTTATTTGAAGAAATTCCTTTTCCACTCTAGGCCCTTGGCGATCGGAATGACCACTTGCAGTTTCTACAGAAAGAGTGTTTCAGAACTGCTCAATCAAAAGTAGGGTTCAAATCTGTTAGTTGAATGCACTGATCAGAAAGAAGTTTCACAGAATGATTCTGTATAGTTTTTATTTGGGGATATTCCTTTTTCCACTATATGCTGTTATTGCTCCGAATGTCCACTTGCAGTTTCTACAGAAAGAGTGTTTCAGAACTGCTGAATCATAAGTAAGGTTCAACTCTGTGAGTTGAATGCACAGTACAGAAAGAAGTTACACAGAATGATTCTGTGTAGTTTTCATTTGAAGATATACCTTTTTGCGCTATTGTCCAATTAGTGCTCCGAATGTGCACTTGCAGTTTCAACAGAAAGAGTGTTTCAGAACTGCTCAATCAAAAGAAAGCTTCAACTCTGTTGGTTGAATGCACAGAAAAGAAAGAAGTTTCAGAGAATTCTTCTGTGTAGTTTTTATTTGAAGATATTACTTTTTCCACTGTTGGCATTTTAGCGCTCCAAATGTCCCCTTGCAGTTTCTACAGAAAGAGTGTTTCTGAACCGCTCAATCAAAAGTAAGCTTCAAATCTGTTAGTTGAATGCACAGAAAAGAAAGTAGTTTCACAGAATGCTTCTGTGTAGTTTATAAGTGAAGACATTTCTTGTTGCATTACATGCCCCTTAGCGCTCCGAATATCCACTTGCAGTTTCTACAGAAAGAGTGTTACAGAACTGCTGAATCAGAAGTAAGGTTCAACTCTGTTAGTTGAATGCACAGAACAGAAAGAATTTTCACAGAATGCTTCTATGTTGTTTTTATTTGAAGCTTTTCCTTTTTCCACTATAGGCCCCTAAGCTCTCAGAAGGTACAATTGCAGTTTCTACCGAAAGAGAGTTTCAGAACTGCTCAATAAAAAGTAAGCTTCAACTCTGTTAGTTGAATGGAAAGAACACAAAAAGCTTCAGAGAATGCTTCTGTGTAGTTTTTATATGAAGATGTATCTTTTTCCACTATAGGCCCCTTAGTGCTCTGAATGTCCACTTCTAGTTTCTACAGAAACAGTTTTTTCAGAACTGCTCAATCAAAAGCCAGGTTTAACTCTCTTCGTTGAATGCACTGAACACAAACAAGTTACACAGAATGCTTCTGTATAGTTTTAATTTGAAGATATTCCTTTTTTCACTATTGGCCCCTTTGCGCTCCGAATGTCCACTTGAACTTTCTACAGAAACAGTGTTTCAGAACTGCTCAATGACAAGTAAGCTTCAACTCTGTTAGTTGAATGCACAGAACAGCAAGAAGTTTCACAGAATGCTTCTGTGTAGTTTGTATTGGAAGATATTTCTTTTTGCACTATAGGCCCCCTAGCGCTCTGATTGTCCACTTGCAGTTTCTACAGAGGGAGAGTTTCAGAACTGCTCAATCAAAAGTATGGTTCAACTCTGTTAGTTGAATGCACAGAAGAGAAAGTAGTTTCACAGAATGCTTCTATGTAGTTTTTATTTGTGGATATTTGTTTTCCCACCACAGGCACTTTAGTGCTCAAAATGTACACTTGCAGTTTCTAAAGAAAGATTGTTTCAGAACAGCTCAAAGAAATTAAGCTTCAACTCTGTTTGTTGAATGCACAGAAAAGAAAGAAGTTTCACAGAATGCTTCTGTGTAGTTTTTATTTGAAAATATTCCGTTTTCCACTATAGGCCCCTTAGCTCTCAAAACGTACACTTGCAGTTTCTACAGAAAGAGAGTTTCAGAACTGCTCAATCAAAAGTAAGCTTCAACTCTGTTAGTTGAATGCACAGAACAGAAAGAAGATTCAGAGAATGTTTCTGTGTAGTTTTTATGTGAAGATGTATCTTTTTCCACTATAGGCCCATTAGCGCTCTGAATGTAAACTTGCAGCTTCTACAGAAAGAGTGTTTCAGAACTGCTCAATCATAAGTAAGCTTCAACTCTGTTAGTTGAATGCACAGAACAGAAAGAAGTTACATAGAATGCTTCTGTGTAGTTTTTATTTGAGGATATTCCTTTTTCCATTAAAGGCCCATTAGCGCTCTGTATGTACACTTGCAGTTTCCACAGAAAGAGTGTCTCAGACCTGCTCATTCAAAAATAATCTTCAACACTGTCAGTTGAATGCACAGAACAGAAAGAAGTTTCACAGAATGCTTCTGTGTAGTGTTTATTTTAAGATATACCTTTTTCCACTATGGGCCCCATAGCTCTCAGAACGTACAATTGCAGTTTCTACCAAAAGAGAGTTTCAGAACTGCTCAATCAAAAGTAAGCTTCAACTCTGTTACTTGAATGCACAGAACAGGAAGTGGTTTCTCAGAATGCTTCTGTGTATTTTTTATGTGAAGATGTATCTTTTTCCACTATAGGCCCCTTAGCACTCCAAATGTCCACTTGTAGTTTCTACAGAAAGAGTGTTTCAGAACTGCTCAATCAAAAGTAATGTTCAACTCTCTTAGTTGAATGCACAGAAGAGAAAGTAGTTACACAGAATGCTTCTCTGTAGTTTTAATTTGAAGATATTCCTTTTTCCACTATAGGCCCCAAAGTGCTACGTATTTAAACTCGCAATTTCTACAGAAAGAGTGTGTCAGAAATGCAAAATCTAAAGTAAGATTCAACTCTGTTTTTTGAATGCACAGAACAGAAAGAAGTTTCACAGAATTCTTCAGTGTAGTTTTTATATGTAGATATTCCTTTTTGCACTATAGGCCCCTTTGAGCTCTGAATGTCCAATAGCAGTTTCTACAGATAGAGTGTTTCAGAACTGCTTAATCAAAAGTAAGGTTCAACTCTATTAGTTGAATGCACAGTACTGAAAGAAGTTACACAGAATGCTTCTGTGTAGTTTTAATTTGAGGATATACCTTTTTCCACTACAGGCCCCTTAGAGCTGCGAATGTCCACTTGCAGTTTATACAGAAAGTGTGTTTCAGAACTGCTCAAACAAAAGTAAGTTTCAACTCTGTTAGTTGAATGCACAGAATAGAAAGTAGTTTCTCAGAATGCTTCTTTGCTGTTTTTATTTACAGTTATATCATTTTTCACTTTAGGCCCCTCAGCTCTCAGAATGTACACTTGCAGTTTCTACAGAAATAGAGTTTCAGAACTGCTAAATCAAAAGTAAGCTTCAACTCTGTTAGTTGAATGCACAGAACAGAAAAAGGTTTCAGAGAATGCTTCTGTGTAGTTTTTATTTGAGGATACTCTTTTTTCCGCTATAGGCCCCTTAGCGCTGCGAATGTGCACTTGCAGTTTCTTCAGAACGAGTGTTTCAGAAATGCTCTATCAAAAGTGAGCTTAAAATCTGTTAGTTGCAAGCACAGAAGAGAAAGAAGTTTCACAGAATGCTTCTGTGTAGTTTTCATTTGAAGATATATCTTCTTCCACTCTAGGCCTCTTAGCCTCCGAATGTTAACTTGCAGTTTCTACAGAGTGTTTCAGTACTGCTCAATCAAAAATAAGCTTCAACTCTGTCAGTTGAATGCACAGAACAGAAAGAAGTTTCACAGAATGCTTCTGTGTAGTTTTTATTTGAAGATATCCCTTTTCCACTACAGGCCTCTTAGCGCTCCGAATGTCCACTTGCAGTTTCTACAATAAGAGTGTTTCAAAATTGCTCTATCAAAATTAAGCTTAAAATCTGTAAGTTGAATGCACAGAGCAGAAAGAAGTTTCACAGAATGTTTCTGTGTAATTTTTATTTGAGGAGATTCCTTTTTCCAGTATTGGCCCCTTTGTGCTAAAAATGTCCACTTGCAGTTTCTACAATAACAGTGTTTCAGAACTGCTCAATCAAAGTAAGATTCAACTGTGTTAGTTGAATGCAAAGAAGAGATGGAAGTTCCACAGAATGCTCTTGTGTAGTTTTTATTTGAAGATATTCCTTTTTCCACCATAAGTCCCTTAGCGCTCCGAATATCCCATTGCATTTTCTACAAAAAGAGTGTTTCAGAAGTGCTCAATCAAAAGTCAGCTTCTACTCTGTTACTTGAATACACAGAACCGAAAGTAGTTTCACAGAAGGATTCTGTGTAGTCTTTATTTGAGGATATTTCTTTTTCCACTATAGGCCCCTTAGAGATCACAATGTCCACTTGTAGTTTCTACAGAAAGAGTGTTTCAGAACTGCTGAATCAAAAGTAAGCTTCAACTCTGTTAGTTCAATGCACAGAATAGAAAGAAGTTTCACAGAATGCTTCTGTGTAGTTTTTATTTGAATACATACCTTTTCCACTATAGGCCCCTTAGCACTCTGAATGTCCACCTCCAGTTTCTACAGAAAGAGTGTTTCAAAACTGCTCTATCAAAAGTAAGCTTCGACTCCGTTAGTTGGATGCACAGAACAGAAGGAGGTTTCACTGAATGCTTCTTTGTAGTTTTTATTTGAAGGTATTCCTTTTTCCACTACAGGCCCCTTGGCGCTCCGAATGTCCAGTTGCAGTTTCTACAAGAAGAGTGTTCCAAAACTGCTCAATCAAAAGTAAGTTTCAAATCTGTTAGTTGAATGCACAGAACAGAGAGTAGTCTCACAGAATGCTTCTGTGTAGTTTTTATTTTAGGATATTCCTTTTTCCACTATAGCCCTTTAACCCTCCGAGTGTCCACTTGCAGTTTCTACAGATAGAGTGTTGCAGAACTGTTCAATCAAAAGTAAGCTTCAACTCTGTTAGTGGAGTGCACAGAACAGAAAGAAGTTTCACAGAATGCTTCTGTGTAGTTTTTATTTGAAGATATTCCTTTTTCCACTATAGGCCTCTTAGCGCTCCGAATGTCCACTTGCAGTTCCCACAGAAAGAGTGTTTCAGAACTGCTCAATCAAAAGTAAGCTTCAACTCTGTTAGTTGAATGCACTGAATAGAAAGAAGTTTCACTGAATGCTTCGGTGAAGTTTTATTTGAACATATTCCTTTTTCCACTGTAGGCCCCTTTGCGCTCCGAATGTCCAGTTGCAGTTTCTACAGTAAGAGTGTTCCAAAACTGCTCAATAAAAAGTAAGGTTCAACAATGTTTGTTGAAAGCACAGAACAGAAAGGCGTTTCACAGAATGCTTCTGTCTAGTTTTTATTTGAGGATATTCCATATTCAACTATAGGCCCCTTAGCACACCGAATGTCCACTTGCAGTTTCTACAGAAAGAGTGTTTCAGAACTGCTCAATCACAGTAAGCTTCAAATCTGTTATTTGATTGCACAGAATAGAAAGAAGATTCACAGAATGGTTCTGTGTAGTTTTTATTTGAAGATATTCCTTTTTGCCCTTAGGCCCCATAGCGCTCTGAATGTCCAGTTTCAGTTTCTACAAAAAGAGTGTTTCAGAACTGCTCAATCAAAAGTATGCTTCTACTCTGTTACTTGAATACACAGAACAAAAAGAAGTTTCACAGAATGCTTTTGTGTTGTTCTTATTTGAGGGTATTCCTTTTTCCACTATAGGCCCCTTAGTGATCCGAATGTCCACTTTCAATTTCTACAGAAAGAGTGTTTCAGAACTGGTCAATCAAAAGTAAGCTTCAACTCTGTTAGTGGAATGCCCAGAACAGAAAGAAGTTTCACAGAATGCTTCTGTGTAGGTTTTATTTGAAGATATTCCTTCTTCCTCTATTGGACCATAAGCGCTCCGAATGTCCAGTTGCAGTCTCTACAATAAGAGTGTTCCAAAACTGCTCAATCAAAAGTAAGGTTCAACAATGTTAGTTGAATGCACAGAACAGAGAGAAGTTTCACCGAATGGTTCAGTGTAGTTTTTATTTGAGGATATGCCTTTTTCAACTGTACGCCCCTTAGTGCTCCGAACGTCCACTTGCAGTTTCAACAGAAAGAGTGTTTTAGAACTGCTCAATCAAAGGTAACCTTCAAATCTTTAGTGGAATGCACAGAAAAGAAGGATGTTTCACTGAATGCTTCTGTGTAGTTTTTATTTGACGATATTCTGTTTTCCACTATAGTCAGCTTAGCGCTCCGAATGTCCAGTTGCATTTTCTACAGAAAGGGTGTTTCAGAACTGCTCAATCAAAAGTAAGCTTCACCTCAGTTAGTCGAATGCACAGAACAGAGAGAATTTCGCAGAATGCTTCTGTGTAGTTTTTATTTGAAGATATTCCGTTTTCCAGTGTCGGCCCCTTAGTGCTCTGAATTTCCACTTGCAGATTCTGCAGAAAGAGTGTTTCAGAACTGCTCAATCAAAAGTAAGCTTCAACTCTGTTAGTTGAATGCACAGAAAAGTTAGAAGTTTCACTGAATGCTTCTGTTTAGTTTTTATTTGAAGATAATCCCTTTTTCACTACAGGCACCATAATGCTCGCAATTTCCCCTTACAGTTTCAACATTAAGAGGGTTACAAAACTGCTCAATGAAAAGTAAGTTTCAAATATGTTAGTTGAATGCACAGAACAGAAAGAAGTTTCACAGAGTGCTTCTGTGTAGTTTTTATTTGATGATATTCCTTTTTCCACTATATACCCCTTAGCGCTCCGAATCTCCACTTGCTGTTTCTATAGAAAGAGTGTTTCAGAACTGCTCAATCAAAAGTAAGCTTCAACTCTGTTAGTGGAATGCCCAGAACAGAAAGAAGTTTCTCAGAGTGCTTCTGTGTAGGTTTTATTTGAAGATATTCTTTTTTCCTCTATTGGCCCCATAGTGCTCCTAATGTCCAGTTGCAGTTTCTACAATAAGAGTGTTCCAAAACTGCTCAATCAAAGTACGTTTAAAACTGTTAGTTGAATGCACTGAACAGAGAGAAATTTCACCGAATGGTTCTGTGTAGTTTTTATTTGAGGATATGCCTTTTTCAATGGTAGGCCCCTTAGCGCTCTGAATGTCCACTTGCAGTTTCTACAGAAAGAGTGTTTCAGATCTGCTCAATCAAAGGTAGGCTTCAAATCTGTTAGTTGAATGCACAGAACAGAAAGTAGTTCACTAAATGCTTGTGTGTAGTTTTTATTTGAAGATATTCCTTTTTCCACTATAGGCCCCATAGCGCTCCGAATATCCAGTTGCAGTTTCTTCAGTAAGAGTGTTTCAAAACTGCTCAATTGAAAGTAAGGTTAAACTCTGTTAGTTGAATGCACAGAACAGAAAGAAGTTTCTCAGAATGCTTCTGTGTAGTTTTTATTTGAGGATACTCCTTTTTAAACTATAGGCCCCTTTGCACTCCGAATGTCCACATGCATTTTCTACATAAAGACTGTTTCAGAAATGCTCAATGAAAAGTAAGCTTCAAATCTGTTAGTGGAATGCAAAGAACAGGAAGAAGTTTCACAGAATTCTTCTGTGTAGTTTTTATTTGAAGATATTTCTTTTTCCACTACGGGCCTCTTAGCGCTCCGAATGTCCACTTGCAGTTTCTACAGAAAGAGTGTTTCAGAACTGCTCAATCAAAGGAAGCTTCAAATCTGTTAGTTAAATGCAAAGAAGAGAGAGAAGTTTCACAGAATGCTTCTGTGTAGTTTTTATTTGAGGATATTCCTTTTTCCAGTATAGGCCCCTTATCACTCTGAATGTCCACTTGCAGTTTCTACAGAAAGTGTGTTTCAGAACTGCTCAATCAAAAGTAAGATTCAACTCGGTTAGTTGAATGCACAGAACAGAAAGGAGTTTCACAGAATGCTTCTGTGTAGCTTTTATTTGAAGATATTCCTTTTTGCACTATAGGCCTCTTAGACCTCCGATTGTCCACTTGCAGTTGCTACAGAAAGAGTGCTTCAGAACTGCTCAATCAAAAGTACGTTTCAACTCTGTTTGTTGAATGTACTGAACAGAAAGAAGTGTCAGAGAATGCTTCTGTTTAGTTTTTATTTGAAGATATAGCTTTTTTCACTACAGGCACCTTAATGCTCGGAATGTCCACTTACAGTTTCTACAATAAGAGTGTTCCAAAACTGCTCAATCAAAAGTAAGGTTCAACACTGTTAGTTGAATGCACAGAACAGAAAAAAGTTTCACACAATGCTTCTGTGTAGTTTTTATTCAGGATATTTCCTTCTCCACAATAGACCCCTTAGTGCTCTGAATGTCCACTTGCAGTTGCTACACAAAGTGTGTTTCAGGACTGCTCAATCAAAAGTAAGCTTCAACGCTGTTAGGAGAATGCACAGAACAGAAAGAGGTTTCACTGAATGCTTATGTGTAGTTTTTATTTTTAGGAAACTCCTTTTTCCAGTATAGGCCCTTTAGCGCTCCTCATGTCCACTTGCAGTTTCTACAGAAAGAGTGTTTCAGAACTGCTCAATCAAAACTAAGCTTCAACTGTGTTAGTGGAATGCACAGAACAGGAAGAAGTTTCACAGTATGCTTCTGTATAGTTTTTATTTGAAGATATTCCTTTTTCCACTATAGGCCACTTAGCGCTCCGAATGTCCACTTGCAGTTTCTACAGAAAGAGTGTTTCAGAACTGCTCAATAAAAAGTAAGCTTCAACTCTGTTAGTGGAATGCACAGAACAGACAGAAGTTTCACAGAATTCTTCTGTGTAGTTTTTATTTGAAGATATTCCTTTTTGACTATAGGCCTCTTAGCGCTATGTATGTCCAGGTGCACTTTCTACAATTAGAGTGTTCCAAAACTGCTCAATCAAAAGTAAGGTTCAACTCTGTCAGTTGAATGCACAGAACAGAAAGAAGTTTCACAGAATGCTACTGTGTAGTTTCTATTTGAGGATATTCGATATTACCTTTTAGGCCCTTTAGCACTGTGAATATCCACTTGCAGTTTCTACAGAAAGAGTGTTTCAGAACTGCTCAATCAAAATAAGCTTCAACTCCGTTAGTTGAATGTACGGAACAGAGAGAAGTTTCACAGAATTGTTCTGTGTACTTTTTATTTGAAGATGGTCCTTTTTCCCCTGTAGGCCCCTTAGCGCTCCGTATGTCCTCTTGCAGTTTCTACAAAAAGAGTGTTTCAGAACTGCTCAATCAAAAGTAAGCTTCAATTCTGTTAGTTGAATGCACAGAACATAGAGAAGTTTCACAGAATTCTTCTCTGGAGTTTTAATTTGAGGATATTCCTTTTTCCACTACAGGCCCCATAGCACTTCGAATGGTCACTAGCAGTTTCTACAGAAAGAGTGTTTCAGAACGGCTCAATCAAATGTAAACTTCGAGAATGTTACTTGAATGCACAGAACAGTAAGAAGTTTCACAGAATGCTTCTGTGTAGTTTTTATTTGAAGATATTCCTTTTGCCACAATAGGCCCCTTAGCGCTCCGAATGTCCATTTGCACTTTATACAAAAAGAGTGTTTCAGAACTGCTCAATCAAAAGTAAGCTTAAACTCTGGTAGTTGAATGCACAGAACAGAAAGAAGTTTCACAGAATGTTTCTGTGTAGTTTTTATTTGAGGATAATTCTTTTTCCAATATTGGCCCCCTTGTGCTCCGAATGTCCACTTGCAGTTTCTACAATAAGAGTGTTTCAGAACTGCTCAATCAAAAGTAAGCTTCAACTCTGTTAGTTTAATGCACAGAAAAGGAAGAAGTTTCAGAGAACGCTTCTGTGTAGTTTTAATTTGAAGATATTCCTATTTCCACTATAGG
Source organism: Nomascus leucogenys (assembly GCF_006542625.1). Taxonomy (NCBI): domain Eukaryota; kingdom Metazoa; phylum Chordata; class Mammalia; order Primates; family Hylobatidae; genus Nomascus; species Nomascus leucogenys. The sequence goes on from NW_022096325.1 coordinate 95,493, forward strand.
CCCCTTAGCGCTCCGAATGTCCACTTTCAGTTTCTACACAAAGAGTGTTTCAGAACTGCTCAGTAAAAGTAAGCTTCAACTCTGTTAGTTCAATGCACAGAACTGAAAGAAGTTTCACTGAATGCTTCTGTGTAGTTTTTATTTGAGGATATTCCTTTTTCCTCTGTAGGCCACTTAGCACTCCGAATGTCAAGTTGCAGTTTCTACAATAAGAGTGTTCCACAACTGTTCAATCAAAAGAAATGTTCAAATCTCTTCATTGAATGCACAGAACAGAGTGAAGTTTCACAGAATGTTTCTGTGTAGTTTTTATTTGAGGATATTCCTTTTCCAATTTTGGCCCCTTAGCGCTCCGAATGTCCACTTGCAGTTTCTACAATAAGAGTGTGTCAGAACGGCTCAATCAAAAGTAACTTACAACCCTTTTAGTTGAACGCAAAGAACAGAATGAAATTTCACAGAATAATTCTGTGTAGTTTTTATTCTAAGACATTCCTTTTTCCAAAATAGGCCCCTTAGTGTTCCGAATATCCATTTGCAGTTTCTACAAAAAGAGTGTTTCTGAACTGCTCAATCAAAAGTAAGCTTAAACTCTGGTAGTTGTATGCACAGAACAGAAAGTAGTTTGACAGAATGCTTCTGTGTAGTTTTTTTTTGAAGATATTCCTTTTTCCACCATAGTCCCCTTAGCGCTCTGAATGTCCAGTTGCAGTTACAACAAAAAGAGTGTTTCAGAACTGCTCAATCAAAATAGGCTTCTACTCTGTTACTTGAATACACAGAACAGAAAGAAGTTTCACAGAAGGCTTCTGTGTGGTTTTTATTTGAGGATATTCCTTTTTCCACTATAGACCCCATAGCAATGAGAATGTCCAGTTGCAGTTTCTACAGAAAGAGTGTTTCAGAACTGCTCGATCAAAAGTAAGCTTCAACTCTGTCAGTTGAATGCACAGAACAGAAAGAAGTTCCACAGAATGCTTCTGTGTAGTTTTTATTTGAAGATATTCCTTTTTCCACTATAGGACACTTAGCGCTCCGAATGTCCACTTGCAGTTTCTACAGAAAGAGAGTTCAGAACTGCTCAATCAAGATAAGCTTCAACTCTGTTAGTTGGATGCACCGAACACAAAGAAGTTTCACTGAATGCTTCTGTGTAGTTTTTATTTGCAATTATTCCGTTTTCCACTATAGGCCCTTTAGCGCTCCGAATGTCCACATGCAGTTTATACAGAAAGAGTGTTTCAGAACTGCTCAATGAAAAGTAAGCTTAAACTCTGTTAGATGAATGCACAGAACAGAGAGAACTTTCAAAGAAGGCTTCCGTTTAGTTTTTATTTGAGGGTATTCCTTTTTCCACTATTGGCCCCTTAGCGCTCCAAATGTCCACTTGCAGTTTTTACAGAAAGAGTGTTTCCGAACTGCTCAATGAAAAGTAAGCTTCAACTCTGTCAGTTGAATGCACAGAACAGAAAGTGGTTTCACAGAATGCTTCTGTGTAGTTTTTATTTGAAGATATTCCTTTTTCCACTATAGGACACTTAGCGCTCCGAATGTCCACTTGCAGTTTCTACAGAAAGAGAGTTCAGAACTGCTCAATCAAGATAAGCTTCAACTCTGTTAGTTGGATGCACCGAACACAAAGAAGTTTCACTGAATGCTTCTGTGTAGTTTTTATTTGCAATTATTCCGTTTTCCACTATAGGCCCTTTAGCGCTCCGAATGTCCACATGCAGTTTATACAGAAAGAGTGTTTCAGAACTGCTCAATGAAAAGTAAGCTTAAACTCTGTTAGATGAATGCACAGAACAGAGAGAACTTTCAAAGAAGGCTTCCGTTTAGTTTTTATTTGAGGGTATTCCTTTTTCCACTATTGGCCCCTTAGCGCTCCAAATGTCCACTTGCAGTTTTTACAGAAAGAGTGTTTCCGAACTGCTCAATGAAAAGTAAGCTTCAACTCTGTTAGTTGAATGCACAGAACAGAAAGTGGTTTCACAGAACGCTTCCGTGTAGTTTTTATTGGAAGATATTCCTTTTTCCACTGTACTCCCCTTAGCACTCCGAATGTCCACTTGCAGTTTCTACAGAAAGAGTGTTTCAGAACTGCTCAATCAAAAGTAAGCTTCAAATCTGTTAGTGGAATGCACAGAACAGAAAGTAGTTTCACAGAATGCTTCTGTGTAGTTTTTATTTTAAGATAATCCTTTTTCCACTATAGGCCCCTTAGCGCTCCGATTGTCCACTTGCAGTTTCTACAGAAACAGTTTTTCAGAACTGCTCAATCAAATGTAAGCTTAAATTCTGTGAGTTGAATGCCCAGAACAGAAAGAACTTTCACAGAAGGTTTCTGTGTAGTTTTTATTTGAAGATATTCCTTTTTCCTCTATAGGCCCCTTAGCACTCCGAATGTCCAATTTCAGTTTCTAAAATAAGAGTGTTCCAAAACTGCTCAATCAAATGTAAGTTTCAACTCTGTTATTTGAATGCACAGAACAAAGAGAAGTTTCACCGAATGGTTCAGTGTAGTTTTTATTTGATGATATTCCTTTTTCCACTGTAGGCCCCTTAGCGCTCCAAATATCCACTTCCAGTTTATACAGAAAGGGTGTTTCAGAAATGCTCAATCAAATGTAAGCTTAAACACTGTTAGTTTAATGCACAGAACAGATAGTAGTTTCACAGAATTCTTCTGTGTAGTTTTGATTTGAGGATATTCCTTTTTCCACTATAGGCCTCTTAGCGCTCTGATTGTCCACTTGCAGTTTCCACTATAAGAGCGTTTCAGAACTGCTGAATCAGAAGTAATCTTAAACTCTGGCAGTTGAATGCACAGAATAGAATGAAGTTTCACAGAGTGCTTCTGTGTAGTTTTTATTGGAAGATACAACTTTTTACACTACAGGCCAGTTAGCACTCAGAATGACCACTTGCAGTTTCTACAGAAAGAATGTTTCAGGACTGCTCAATCAAAAGTAAGCTTAAATTCTGCGAATTGAATGCACAGAACAGAAAGAACTTTCACAGAAGGCTTCTGTGTAGTTTTTATTTGAAGATATTCCTTTTTCCTCTATAGGCCCCTTAGCGCTCCGAATGTCCAGTTGCAGTTTCTACAATAAGAGTGTTCCAAAACTGCTCAATCAAAAGTAAGTTTCAAATCTGTTAGTTGAATGCACAGAACAAAGAGAAGTTTCACCGAATAGTTCTGTGTAGTTTTTATTTGATGATATTACTTTTTCCACTGTAGGCCCCTTAGCGCTCCGAATGTCCACATCCAGTTTCTACAGAAAGGGTGTTTCAGAACTGCTCAATCAAAAGTAAGCTTAAACTCTGTTAGTTGAATGCACAGAAAAGATAGAAGTTTCACAGAAGTCTTCTGTGTAGTTTTTATTTGAGGATATTCCTTTTTCCACTATAGGCCCCTCAGCGCACTGAATGTCCACAGGCAGTTTGTACAGAAACAGTGTTTCAGAACTGCTCAATCAAAAGTAAGCTTCAACTGTGTTATTTGAATGCACAGAACAGAAAAAAGTCTCACTGAATATTTCTGTGTAGTTTTTATTTGAAGATATTCCTTTTTCCACTATAGGCCCCTTAGCGCTCCGAATGTCCAGTTGCAGTTTCTACAATAAGAGTGTTCCAAAACTGCTCAATCAAAAGTAAGGTTCAACTCTGTTAGTTGAATGCACAGAACAGGATGTAGTTTCACAGAATGCTTCTGTGTAGTTTTTATTTGAGGATATTTCGTATTCCACTATAGGCCCCTTAGCAATCCGAACGTCCACTTGCAGTTTCTACAGAAAGAGTGTTTCAGAACTGCTCAATCAATGTAAGCTTCAACTCTGTTATTTGAATCCACAGAACAGAAAGAATTTTCACAGAATGGTTTTGTGTAGTTTTTAGTTGAAGATATTCCTTTTTCCCCTGTAGGCCCCTTAGCTCTCCGTGTGTCCACTTGCAGTTTCTACAAAAAGAGGGTTTCAGAACTCCTCATTCAAAAGTAAGCTTCAACTCTGTTAGTTGAATGCACAGAACAGAGAGAAGTTTCACAGAATGCTTCTGTGGAGTTTTAATTTGAGGATATTCTTTTTCCACTACAAGCCCCATAGCGCTTCAAATGTCCACTAGCAGTTTCTACAGAAAGAGTGTTTCAGAACTGCTGAATCAATAGTTAGCTTTAACACTGTTAGTTGAATGCACACAACGGAAAGGAGTTTCACACAATGCTTCTCTGTAGTTTTTATTTAAAGATATCTTTTTCCACTATAGGCCCCATAGCACTCCGAATGTCCACTTGCAGTTTCTACAGAAAGACTGTTTCAGAATTGCTCAATAAAAAGTAAGTTTCAACTCTGTTAGTTGAATGCACAGAACAGAAACGAGTTTCACAGAATGCTTCTGTGTAGGTTTTATTTCAGAATATTCCCTTTTACACTATAGGCCCCATAGCGCTCAGAAAGTCCACTTGCAGCTTCTACAGAAAGAGTGTTTCAGAACTGCTCAATCAAATATAAGGTTCAACTCTGTTATTTAAATGCACAGAATAGAAAGTAGTTTCACAGAATGCTTCTGTGTAGTTTTTATTTGAGGATATTCCTTTTTCCTGTATTGGCCCCTTAGCGCTCCGAGTGTCTGCTTGCAGATTCTACACAAAGAGAGATTCAGAACTGCTCAATAAAAGTAAGCCTCAACTCTCTTAGTGGAATGCACGGAATAGAAAGATGTTTCACAGAATGCACCTGTGTAATTTTTATTTGAGGTTATACCTTTTTTCACTACAGGCAACTTAACACTCCGATTGTCCACTTACAGTTTCTACAATAAGAGTGTTCCAAAACTGCTCAATCAATAGTAAGGTTCAACTCTGTTAGTTGAATGCACAGAAGAGAGAGAAGTTTCACAGAATGCTTCTGTGTAGTTTTTATTTCATGATAATCCTTTTTCAACTGTAGGCCCTAAGCTTTCCGAATATCCAGTTGCAGTTTCTACAATAAGAGTGTTCCAAAACCTCTCAATCAAAAGTAAGCTTCAACTCTGACAGTTTAATGCACAGAACAGAAAGAACCTTCCCAGAATGCTTCTGTGTAGTTTTTATTTGAGGATATTTCCTTTTCCACTACAGGCCCATTAGCGCTTCAAATGTCCTCTTGCAATTTCTACAGAAAGAGAGTTTCAGAAATGTTCAATCAAAAGTAAGCTTCAACTCTGTTAGCGGAATGCACAGAACAGAATGAAGTTTCACAGGATGCTTCTGTGTAGTTTTTATTTGAGGATATTCCATATTCCCCTATAGGCCCCTTAGCGCTCCGAATGTCCACTTGCAGTTCCTAGAGAAAGAGTGTTTCAGAACTGCTCAAAGTAAGCTTCAACTCTGTTAGTTGAATGCACAGAACAGAAAGTAGTTTCACGGAATGGTTCTGTGTAGTTTTTATATGAAGATATTCCTTTTTCCCCTGGAGGCCCCAAAGCGCTCCGTATATCCACTAGTAGTTTCTACAAAAAGAGTGTTTCATAACTGCTCAATCAAAAGTAAGCTCCAAATCTGTTAGTTGAATGCACAAAACAGAAAGAAGTTTCACAGAATGCTTCTGTGTAGTATTTATTTGAAGATATTCCTTTTTCCACTACAGGCCCCTTAGCGCTCTGAATGTCCACTTGCAGTTTCTACAATAAGAGTGTTTCAGAGCTGCTCTATCAAATGTAAGCTTAAACTCTGGTAGTTGAATGCACAGAACAGAGAGTAGTTTCACAGAATGTTTCTGTGTAGTTTTTATTTGAGGATATTCCTTTTTCCAAAATTGGCCCCTTAGTGCTCCGAATGTCCACTTGCAGTTTCTACAATAAGAGTGTTTCAGAACTGATCAATCAAAAGTAAGCCTCAACTGTGTTAGTTGAATGCAGTGAACAGATAGATGTTTAACAGAATGCTTCTGTGTTGTTTTTATTTGAAGATATTCCTTTTTCCACAATAGGCCCTTTAGCGCTCCGAATGTCCAGCTGCAGTTTCTACAAAAAGAGTGTTTCAGAACTGCTCAATGAAAAGTAAGCTTCAACTCTGTTAGTGGAATGTATAGAACAGAAAGAAGTTTCACAGAATGCTTCTGCATAGTTTTTATTTGAAGATATTTCTTTTTCCACCATACGCCTCTTAGCGTTCTGAACGTCTAGTTGCAATTTCTACAGAAAGAATGTTACAGAACTGCTCAATCAAAAGTAAGCTTAAACAGTGTAAGTGGCATGCACAGAACAGAAAGAAGTTTCACAGAATGCTTCTGTGTAGTTTTTATTTGAAGATATTACTTTTTCCACAATGGGCCGCTTAGAGCTTCGAATGTCCACTTGCAGTTGCTACAGAAACAGTGTTTCAGAACTGCTCAATCAAAAGAAAGCTTCTACTCTGTTAGTTGAATGCACAGAGCAGAAAGAAGTTTCACAAAATGCTTCTGTGTAGTTTTTATTTGAAGATATACCTTTGTCCACCATAGGCCCCTTAGCACACCGAATGTCCACCTGCAGTTTCTACAGAAAGAGTGTTTCAGAACTGCTCAATCAAAAGTCAGCTTCAACTCTTTTAGTTGAATGCAAAGAACAGAAAGAGGTTTCACTGAATTCTTCTGTGTAGTTTTTATTTGAAGATATTCCTTTTTCCACTATAGGCCCCTAAGCACTCTGAATATACAGTTCCAGTTTCTGCAATAAGAGTGTTCCAAAACCGCTCAATGAAAAGTAAGCTTCAACTCTGTCAGTTGAATGCACAGAACAGAAAGGAGTTTCACAGAATTGTTCTGTGTAGTTTTTATTTGAAGATATTCCTTTTTCCCAAGTTGGCCCATTAGCGCTCCGTATGTCCACTTGCAGTTTCAACAAAAAGAGTGTTTCAGAACTGCTCAATCAAAAGTAATCTTAAACTCTGTTAGAAGAATGCACAGAACAGAAAGAACTTTCACAGAAGGCTTCTGTGTAGTTTTTATTTGAGTCTACTACTTTTTCGACTAAAGGCCCCTTATAGCTCTGTAGGTCCACTTTCAGTTTTTACAGAAAGAGTGTTTCAGATCTGATCAATCAAAAGTAAACTTCAAATCTTTTAGATGAATGCATAGAACAGAAAGAAGTTTCACAGAACGTTTCTGTGTAGTTTTAATTTGAAGATATTTCCTTTTCTACTATAGGCCTCTAAGTGCTCTGAATGTCCACTTGCAGTTTCTACACAAAGAGTCTTTCAGAACTGCTCCATCAAAAGTAAGCTTCAACTCTGTTAGTTGAATGCACAGAACAGACAGAAGTTTCACCGAATGGTTCTGTGTAGTTTTTATTTGAGGAGATTCCTTTTTCCGCTATAGGCCCCTTAGCCCTCCGAATGTCTACCTGCAGTTTTTACACAAAGAGTGTTTCAGAACTGCTCAATCAAAAGTAAGATTAAACTCTGTTAGTTGAATGCACAGAACGGAAATAAGTTTCACAGAATGCTTCTGTGTTGTTTTTATTTGAAGATATTCCTGTTTCCACTGTAGGTTTCTTAGCTCTCCGAACGTCCACTTGCAGTTTCTACGGAAAATGTGTTTCAGAACTGCTCAATCAAATGTAAGCTTCAACTCTGTTAGTTGAATGCACAGAACAGAAAGGAGTTTCACAGAATGCTTCTGTGTAGTTTTTATTTGAAGATATATCGTTTTCCACTATAGGCCCCTTAGCACTCAGAATGTCCACCTGCAGGTTCTACAGAAAGAGTGTTTCAGAACTGCTCAATCAAAGGTAAGCTTAAACTCTGTTAGTTGAATGCAAAGAACTGAAAGAACTTTCACAGAAGGCTTCTGTATAGTTTTTATATGAGGCTATTCATTTTTCCACCATTGGCCAATTGGCCCTCCAAATGCCCACTTGCAGTTTTTACAGAAAGAGTGTTTCAGAACTGCTCAATCAAAAGTAAGCTTCAACTGTGTTAGTTGAATGTACAGAACAGAAAGAAATTTCACAGAATGCTTCTGTGTACTTTTTCTTTCAGGATATTCCTTTTCCACTATAGACCCTTTGCGCTCTGAATATCCACCTTCAGTTTCTAGAGAAAGATAGTTTCAGAACTGCTCAACCAAAAGAAAGCTTCAACTCTGTTAGTGGAATGCACAGAACAGAAAGAAGTTTCACAGAATGCTTCTGTGTAGTTTTTATTTGAAGATATTCCTTTTTTTACTGTAGGCATCTTAGCGCTCCGAATGTCCACATGCAGTTGCTACAGAAAGAGTGTTTCAGAACTGCTGAATCAAAAGTAAGCTTCAAATGTGTTAGTTGAATGCACAGAACAGAAAGGAGTTTCACAGAATGCTTCTGTGTAGTTTTTATTTGAAGATATACCTTTTTCCACTATAGGCCCCTTAGCTCTCTTATGTCCACCTGCAGTTTCTACAGAAAGAGTGTTTCAGAACTGCTCCATCAAAAGTAAGCTTCAAGTGTGTTAGTTGAATGCAAAGAACATAAAGATGTTTCACTGAATGCTTCTGTGTAGTTTTTATTTGAAGATATTCCTTTTTCCACGATAGGCCGTTTAGCACTCCGAATGTGCAGTTGCAGTTTATACCATAAGAGTGTTCCAAAACTGCTCAATCAAAAGTAAGCTTCAACTCTGTTAGTTGAATGCACAGAACAGAAAGAAGTTTCACAGAATGCTTCTGTGTAGTTTTTATTTGAGGATATTCCTTTTTCCAATACAGGCCCATTAGCGCTCTGAATATCCACTTGCAGCTTCTACAGAAAGAGTGTTTCAGAACTGCTCCATCAAAAGTAAACTTCAACTCTGTTAGTGGAATGCGCACAACAGAAAGAAGTTTCACAGAATGCTTCCGTGTAGTTTTTATTTGAGGATATTCCTTTTTACACTATACACCCCTTAGCGATCTGAATGTCGATGTGCAGTTTCTACAGAAAGAGTTTTTCAGAACTCCTCAATCAATAGTAAGCTTCAACTCTGTTAGTGGAATGCATAGAACTGAAAGAAGTTTCACATAATGCTTCTGTGTAGATTTTATTTGAAGATAGTCCTTTTTCTACTATAGCCTCTTAGCGCTCGGAATATCCACTTGCACTTGCTACAGAAAGAGAGTTTCAGAACTGCTCAATCAAAAGTAAGCTTCAACTGTGTTAGTTGAATGCACAGAACAGAAAGAAATTTCACAGAATGCTTCTGTGTAGTTTTTATTTGAAGATATACCTTTTTCCACAACACGCCCTTAGCAATCAGAATGTCCACTTGCAGTTTCTACAGAAAAAGTGTTTCAGAACTGCTCAATCAAAAGTAAGCTTAAACTCTGTTAGTTGAATGCACAGAACAGAAAGAACTTTCACAGAAGGTTTCTGTGTAGTTTTTATTTGAGGCTATTCCTTTTTCTACTCTTGGGCCTTTAGAACTCTGAATGTCCACTTGCAGTTTTTACACAAAGAGTGTTTCAGAACTGCTCAATCAAAAGTATGCTTCAAATCTGTTAGTTGAATGCACAGAACAGAAAGAAGTTTCACAGATCGCTTCTGTGCAGTTTTTATTTGAAGATATTCCTTTTTCCACTATAGGACCCTAAGCGCTCCGAATGTCCACTTGCAGTTTCTACACAAAGAGTGTTTCAGAACTGCTCAATCAAAAGTAAGCTTCAACTCTGTTAGTTGAATGCATGGAACGGAAAGGAGTTTCACTGAATGCTTCTGTGTAGTTTTACTTTGAAGACATTCCTTTTTCCACTATATACTGCTTAGTGCTTGGAATGTCCAATTGCAGTTTTTACAATAAAAGTGTGCCAAAACTGCTCAATCAAATGTAAGATTCAACACTGTTACCTGAATGGACAGAACAGAAAGAAGTTTCACAGAATGCTTCTGTGTAGTTTTTATTTGAGGATATTCCTTTTTCCACTATTGGCCCCTTAGCCATTAAACTCTCCACCTGCTGTTTCTACAGAAAGAGTGTTTCAGAACTGCTCAACCAAAAGTAAGCTTAAACTCTGTTACTTGAATACACAAAACAGAAAGGTGTTGTACAGAATGCTTCTGTGTAGTTTTTATTTGTAGATATATCTTTTTGCACTGTAGTCCCCTTAGCACTCAGAATGTCCACCTGCAGTTTCTACCGAAAGAGTGTTTCAGAACTGCTCAATCAATAGTAAGCTTCAACTCTGTTAGTTGAATGCAAAGAACAGAAAGAAGTTTCAGTGAATGCTTCTGTGTAGTTTTTATTTCAATATATTCCTTTTTCCATTATAGGCCCCTTAGCCCTCTGAATATCCAGTTGCAGTTTGTACAATAAGAGTGATCCAAAACTGCTCAATCAAAAGTAACGTTCAGCACTGTTAGTTGAATGCACAGAACAGAAAGAAGTTTCACAGAATGCTTCTGTGTCGTTTTTATTTGAGGTTATTACTTTTTCCACTATAGGCCACTTAGCGCTCCAAATGTCCACTTGCAGATTCTACAGAAAGAGTGATTCAGAACTGCTCAATCAATAGTAATCTTCAACTCTGTTAATGGAATGTACAGAACAGAAAGTTGTTTCCCAGAATGCTTCTGTGTAGTTTTTATTTGTGGATATTCCTTTTTCCAAAATAGGCCAGTTAGCGCTCTGAATTTCCACTTGCAGTTTCTACAGAAAGAGTGTTTCTGAACTGCTCAATCAAAAGTAAGCTTCACCTCTGTTATTGGAATGCACAGAACAGAAAGAAGTTTCACGGAATGCTTCTGTGTAGTTGTTATTTGAAGATATATCTTTTTCCACTACACGCCCCTTAGCACACAGAATGTCCACTTGTAGGTTCTACAGAAAGAGTGTTTCAGAACTGCTCAATCAAAAGTAAGCTTAAACTCTGTTAGTTGAATGCAGAGAACAGAAAGAAGTTTCACTGAATGCTTCTGTGTGGTTTTTATTTGTAGATATTCCTTTTTCCACTATAGGCCCCTTAGTGCTCTGAATGTCCACTTGCAGTTTCTACATAAAGAGTGTTTCAGAAATGCTCGAAGAAAAGTCACCTTCAACCCTGTTAGTGGAATGCACAGAACAGAAAAAAGTTTCACAGAATGCTTCTGTGTAGTTTTCATTTGAAGATATACCTTTTTTCACTACAGGCACCTTAACGCTCGGAATGTCCACTTACAATATCTACAATAAGGGTGGTCCAAAACTGCTCATTCAAAAGTAAGGTTCAATTCTGTTAGTTGAATGCACAGAACAGAAACAAGTTTCACAGAATGCTTCTGTGTAGTTTTTATTTGACGATATTTCTTTTTCCACTATAGGCCTCTTAGCGCTCCGAATGTGCACTTGGAGTGGCTATAGAAAGAGTTTTTCAGAACTGCTCAATCAAAAGGACGCTTCAACTCCGTTGTTTGAATGCACAGAACAGAAAGAAGTTTCAGAGAATGCTTCTGTGTAGTTTTCATTTGAAGATATTCCTTTTTCCTCTGTAGGCCCCTTAGCGATCCGAATGTCCAGTTGCAGTTTCTACATTAAGAGTGTTCCAAAACTGCTGAATCAAAAGTAAGGTTCAATTCTGTTAGTTGAATGCACAGAACAGAAAGAAGTTTCACAGAATGCAGCTGTGTAGTTTTTATTTCAGGATATTCCTTTTTCCACTATAAGTCCCTTAGCGCTCCGAATGTCCACTTGCAGTTTCTACAGAAAGAGTGTTTCAGAACTGCTCAATCAAAAGTAAGCTTCAACTCTGTTAGTGGAATGCACAGAACAGAAAGTAGTTTCACAGAATGCTTCTGTGTAATTTTTATTTGAAGTTATTCCTTTTTCCACTATAGGGCTCTTCGCGCTCCGAATGTCCACTTGCAGTTTCTACAGAAAGAGTGTTTCAGAACCGCTCAATCAAAAGCAAGCTTCAACTCTGTTAGTTGAATGCACAGAAGACACAGAAGTTTCACAGAATGCTTCTGTGTAGTTTTTGTTTGAAGATATTCCATTTTCCATTATAGGCTTCTTAGCGCTAAGAATGTCCACTTGCAGTTTCTACAAAAAGAGAGTTTCAGAAATGCTCAATCAAAAGTAAGCCTCAAGTCTCTTACTAGAATGCACAGAACAGACAGAAGTTTCACAGAATGCTTCTGTGTAGTTTTTATTTGGGCATATTCCTTTTTCCACTACAGTCCTCTTTGTGCTCTGAATGTCCACTTGCAATTTCTACAGAAAGAGGGTTTCAGAAGTGCTCAATGAAAAGTAAGCTTTAACTCTGTTTGTCGAATGCACAAAACAGAAAGAAGTTTCACAGAATGCTTCTGTGTAGTTTTTATTTGAAGATATTCCTTTTCCTCTATAGGCCCCTTAGCGCTCTGAATGTCCAGTTGCAGTTTATACATTAAGAGTGTTCCAAAACTGCTCAATCAAAATTAAGGTTCAATTCTGTTAGTTGATTGCACAGAATAGAAAGAAGTTTCACAGAATGCAGCTGTGTAGTTTTTATTTGAGGATATTCCTTTTTCCACTATAAGGCCCTTTGTGCTCCAAATGTCCACTTGCAGTTTCTACAGAAAGAGTGTTTCAGAACTGCTGAATCAACAGTAATCTTCAACTCTGTTAGTGGAATGCACAGAACAGGAATTAGTTTCACAGAATACTTCTGTGTAATTTTTATTTGAAGATATTCCTTTTTACACTATAGGGCTCTTAGCGCTCCGAATGTCCACTTGCAGTTTCTACAGAAAGAGTGTTTCAGAACCGCTCAATCAAAAGCAAGCTTCAACTCTGTTAGTGGAATGAACAGAACAGGCAGAAGTTTCACAGAATGCTTCTGTGTAGTTTTTGTTTGAAGATATTCCATTTTCCACTACAGGCTTCTTAGTGCTAAGAATGTCCAGTTGCAGTTTCTACAATAAGTGTGTTCCAAAACTCCTCAATCAAAATTAAGGTTTAACTCTCTTAGCTGAATGCACAGAACACAAAGAGGTTTCACAGAATGCCTTCTGTGTAGTTTTTATTTGAAGATATTCCATATTACCCTATAAGCCCCTTAGTGCTCCGAATGTCCACTTGCAGTTTCTACAGAAAGAGTGTTTCAGAACCACTCAATGAAATGCAAGATTCAACTCTGTTAGTGGAATGCACAGAACAGACAGAAGTTTCAGAGAATGCTTCTGTGTAGTTTTTATTTGAGGATATTCCTTTTTCCACCATAGGCCCCTTAGCGCTCTGAATGTCCATTTGCAGTTTCCAAAGAAAGAGTGTTTTAGAACTGCTCAATCAAAAGTAAGCTTCAACTCTGTTAGTTGAATGCACAGAAGAGAAAGAAGTTTCACAGAATGATTGTGTGTAGTTTATAAGTGAAGATATTCCTTTTTCCCCTATAGACCCCTTAGCGCTCTGAATGTCCACTTGCAGTTTCTACAGAAAGAGTTTTTCAGAACTACTCAATCAAAAGTAAGCTTCAACTCTGTTAGTTGAATGCACAAAACAGAAAGAAGTTTCACAAAATGCTTCTGTGTATTTTTTATTTGCAGATATCCCTTTTTCCACAATAGGCCCCTTAGCGTTCAGAATGTCAACTTGCAGTTTCTTCAGAAAGAGTGTTGCAGAACTGCTCAATCATAAGTAAGCTTCAACTCTGTTAGTTGAATGCACAGAAGTGAAAGTTTCACAGAATGCTTCTGTGTAGTTTTTACTTGAAGATATTCCTTTTTCCACTATAGGCCTATTAGTGCTCCGATTTTACACATGTAGTTTGTAGAGAAAGATTGTTTCAGAAGTGCTCAATAAAAAGTAATCTTCAAATCTGTTAGTTGAAAGCACAGTAGTGAAAGAAGTTTCACAGAATGCTTCTGTGTAGTTTTTATTTGAGGATATTCCTTTTTACACTATAGGCCCCTTAGTGCTCCGAATGTCCACTTGCAGTTTATACAGAAAGTGTGTTTCAGAACTGCTCAATCAAAAGTAAGGTTCAAATCTCTTAGTTGAATGCACTGAGCAGAAAGAAGTTTCACAGAATGCTTCTGTTTTGCTTTTATTTGAGGATATTCCCTTTCCACTATATGCCCCTTAGCCCTCAGAATGTACACTTGCAGTTTCTACAGAAAGAGTTTGTCAGAACTGCTCAATCAAATCTAGGTTTCAACTCTGTTAGTTGAATGCACAGTACAGAAAGTGGTTTTGCAGAATGCTTCTGTGTCGTTTTTATTTGAATATATTCCTTTTTCCCCTCTAGGCCCCTTGGCAATCGGAATGTCCACTTACAGTTTCTACAGAATGAGTGTTTCAGAATTGCTCAATCTTAAGTAAGCTTCAACTCTGTTAGTTGAATGCACAGAACAGAAAATGTTTCAGAGAATGCTTCTGTGTAGTTTCTATTTGAGGGTATTCCTTTTTCCACTATTGGCCCCTTAGCGCTCCGAATGTGCACTTGCATTTTCTACAGAAAGAGTGTTTCAGAGCTGCTCAATCTAAAGTAAGCTTCAACTCTGTTATTTGAATGCAGAGAACAGAAAGAAGTATCACAGAATGCTTCTGTGTAGTTTTTATTTGAAGATATATCTTTTTCCACTCTGGGCCCCTTAGCGCTCAAAATGGAAACGTGCAGTTTCTACAGAAAGAGTGTTTCAGAACTGCTCAATCATAAGTAAGCTTCAACTCTGTTTGTTGAATGCACACAAGAGAAAGAAGTTTCAGAGAATGCTTCTGTGTAGTTTTTATTTGAAGTTATTACTTTTTCCACCGTAGGCCCCTTAGCGCTGCGAATGTCCACTTGCAGTTTCCACAGAAAGAGTGTTTTCGAACTGCTCAATCAAAAGTAAGCCTCAACTCTGTTAGTTGAATGCATAGAACAGAAAGAAGTTTCACAGAATGCTTCTGTGTAATTTGTATGTGTAGATAATCCTTTTTCCCCTATAGGTTTCTTAGCAATCTGAATGTCCACTTGCAGTTTCTACAGAAAGAGTGTTTCAGAACTACTCAATCAAAAGTAAGGTTCAACACTGTTAGTTGAATGCACAGAACAGAAAGTTGTTTCACAGAATGCTTCTGTGTAGTTTTTATGTGAAGATGTATCTTTCTCCACAATAGGCCCCTTACCGCTCCGAATATCGAGTTGGAGTATCTACAGAAAGTGTGTTTCAGAACTGCTCAATCAAAAGTAAGTTTCAACTCTATTAGTTGAATGCACAGAACAGAAAGAAGGTTCACAGAATGTTTCTGTGTAGTTTTTATTTTAAGATATTCCTTTTTCCACTATAGACCCCTGAGTGCTCTGAATGTCCACTTGCACTTTCTATAGAAAGAGGGTTTCAGAACTGCTCAGTAAGAAGTAAGGTTTAACTCTTTTAGTGGAATGCACAGAACAGAAAGAAGTTTCACAGAATGCTTCTGTGTAGTTTTTATTTGAGGATATTCCTTTTTACACTACAGGCCCCTTAGCGCTCCGAATGTCCACTTGCAGTTTATACAGAAAGTGTGTTTCAGAACTGCTCAATCAAAAGTAAGTTTCAACTCTGTTAGTTGAATGCACTGAACAGAAAGAAGTTTCACAGAATGCTTCTGTGTTGATTTGATTTGAGGATATTCCCTTTTCCACTATAGGCCCCTTAGCCCTCAGAATGTACACTTGCAGTTTCTACAGAAAGAGTGTGTCAGAACTGCTCAATCAAATCTACGTTTCAACTCTGTCAGTTGAATGCACAGAAGAGAAAGAGGTTTCACAGAACGCGTCAGTGTCGTTTTTATTTGAAGAAATTCCTTTTTCCACTCTAGGCCCCTTGGCGATCGGAATGACCACTTGCAGTTTCTACAGAAAGAGTGTTTCAGAACTGCTCAATCAAAAGTAGGGTTCAAATCTGTTAGTTGAATGCACTGATCAGAAAGAAGTTTCACAGAATGATTCTGTATAGTTTTTATTTGGGGATATTCCTTTTTCCACTATATGCTGTTATTGCTCCGAATGTCCACTTGCAGTTTCTACAGAAAGAGTGTTTCAGAACTGCTGAATCATTAGTAAGGTTCAACTCTGTGAGTTGAATGCACAGTACAGAAAGAAGTTACACAGAATGATTCTGTGTAGTTTTCATTTGAAGATATACCTTTTTGCGCTATTGTCCAATTAGTGCTCCGAATGTGCACTTGCAGTTTCTACAGAAAGAGTGTTTCAGAAGTGCTCAACCAAAAGTATGCTTCAACTTTGTTAGCTGAATGCACAGAACAGAAAGATATTTCAGAGAATGCTTCTGTGTAGTTTTTATTTGAGGATATTCCTTTTCACACTTTAGGCCCCTTAGTGCTCCGAATTTCCATTGTAGTTTCCACAGAAAGAGTGTTTTAGAAACTGCTCACTCAAATGTAAGCTTCAACTCTTTTAGTTGAATGTACAGAACAGAAAGAAGTTTCACAGAGTGCTTCTGTGTAGTTTATATGTGAAGATATTCCTTTTTCCCCTATAGGCCCCTTATCGATCGGAATGTCCACTTGCTTTTTCTACAGAAAGAGTGTTTCAGAACTGCTCAATGAAAAGTAAGCTTCATCTCTGTTATCTGAAAGCACAGAAGTGAAAGAAGTTTCACAGAATGCTTCTGTGTAGTTTTATTTGAAGATATTCCTTTTTCCACTATAGGCCCATTAGCGCTCCAATTGTACACTTGCAGTTTCTACTGAAAGAGTGTTTCAGAACTGCTCAATTAAAAGTAAGCTTCAAATCTGTTAGTTGAATGCACAGAACAGAAAGAAGTTTCACAGAATGCTTCTGTGTAGTTTTTATTTGAGAATAGTCCTTTTTCCATCAAAGGCCACTTAGCGCTTCGTATCTCCACTTGCAGTTTCTAAAGAAAGAGTGTTTCAGAACTGCTCAATCAGATGTAAGCTTCAAATCTTTAGTTGAATGCCCAGAACAGAAAGAAATTTCACAGAATGCTTCTGTGTAGTTTTTATTTGAGGATAATCCTTTTTCCACCATAGGCCACTTAGCACTTCATATCTCCACTTGCAGTTTCTAAAGAAAGAGTGTTTCAGTACTGCTCAATCAAAAGTAAGCTTCAACTCTGACAGTTGAATGTACAGAACAGGAAGAAGTTTCAGAGAATGATTCTGTGTACATTTTATTTGAGGATATTTCTTTTTCCACTATAGGCCCCTTAGCACTCCGAATGTGCACTTGCACTTTCTACAGAAAGAGTGTTTCAGAACTGCTCAATCAAAGGAAGGGTTCAACTATGTGAGTTGAATGCACAGAATAGAAAGTAGTTTCACAGAATGCTTCTGTGTTGTTTTTTTTTGAGGATATTCCTTTTTCCACTATAGGCCCGTTAGCTCTCAGAATGTCCACTTGCACTTTCTACAGAAAGAGTGTTTCATAACTGCTCAACCAAAAGTGAGCTTCAACTCTGTTAGTTGAATGCACAGAACAGAAAGAAGTGTCACAGAATGCTTGTGATTAGTGTTTATTTGAAGATATTCCTTTTTGCCCTATAGGATCATTAGCCCTCCGAATGTGAACTTGCAGTTTCTACAGAAAGAGTGTTTCAGAACTGCTCAATGAAATGTAAACTTCAGCTCTGTTAGTTGAATGCATAGAACAGAAAGTAGTTTCACAGAATGCTTCTGTATAGTTTATATGTGAAGATATTCCGTTTTCCCCTATAGGCCCCTTAGTGCTCTGAATGTCCATTTGTAGTTTCTACAGAAAGACTGTTTCAGAACTGCTCAATGAAAATAAGCTTCAACTCTGTTAGTTGAATGCACAGAAGTGAAAGAAGTTTCGCAGAATGCTTCTGGGTTGTTTTTATTAGAAGATATTCCTTTTTCCACTACAGGCACATTAGTGCTCTGAAGGTACACTTGCAGTTTCTACAGAAAGAGTTTTTCAGAACTGCTCAAACAAAAGTAAACTTCAACTCTGTTAGTTGAATTGACAGAACAGAAAGAAGTTTCACAAAATGTTTCTGTGTAGTTTTTATTTGAAGATATATCATTTTCCATTCTAGGCCCTTAGCACTCTGAATTTCCAATTGCAGTTTCTACAAAAAGAGTGCGTCAGAACTGCTCAATCAAACGAATGCTTCAACTCTGTTAGGTGAATGCACAGAAGAGAAAGAAGTTTCACAGAATGCTTCTGTGTAGTTTTCATTTGAGGATAGTAATTTTTCCACCATAGGCCCCTTAGCTATCCGTATGGCCACTTGCAGTTTCTAAAGAAAGATTGCTCCAGAACTGCTCAATCAAAAGTAAGCTTCAACTCTGTTAGTTGAATGCACAGAACAGAAAGAAGTTTCACAGAATGCTTCTGTGTAATTTTTATTTGAGGATATTACTTTTTCCACTATAGGCCCCTAAGCTCTCCGAATGTCCACTTGCAGATTATACAGAAAGTGTGTTTCAGAGCTGCTCAATCAAAAGTAAGGTTCAACTCTGTTAGTTGAATGCACAGAACAGAAAGAAGTTTCACAGAATGCTTCTGTGTTGTTTTAATTTGAGGATATTCCTTTTTCCACTATGGGCCCGTTAGGTCTCAAAATGTCAACTTGCAGTTTCTACAGAAAGAGTGTTTCAGAACTGCTCAATCAAAAGTAAGCTTCAACTCTGTTAGTTGAATGCACAGAACAGAAAGAAGTTTCACAGAATTCTTCTGTGTAGTTTTTATTTGAAGATATTCCTTTTTCCACTATAGGCCCATTAGCCCTCCAAATGTCCACTTGCAGTTACTGCAGAAAGAGTGTGTCAGAACTGCTCAATCAAAAGTAAGCTTCAAATCTGTTAGTTGAATGCACTGATCTAAAAGAAGTTTCACAGAATGCTTCTGTGTAGTTTTTATTTGATGATAGTCCTTTTTCCACTGTAGGCCCCTTAGCGCTCTGAATGTGCACTTGCAGTTTCTACAGATAGAGTGATTCCGAATTTCTCAATCAAATTAAGCTTCAACTCTGTTAGTTGAATGCAAAGAACAGGAAGAAGTTTCACAGAATGATACTGTGTTGTTTTCATTTGAAGATACTCCTTTTTCCACTATAGTGCCCATAGCGCTCCAAATGTCCCCTTGCAGTTTCTAAAGAAAGAGTGTTTCAGAACTGCCCAAAAATAAGTTTCAACTCTCTAAGTTGAATGCACAGAACAGAATGAAGTTTCACAGAATGCTTATTGTAGTTTTAATTTGAATATATATCTTTTCCAACAATAGGCCCATTAGCGCTCCGAATGTGCACTTGCAGTTTGTACATGAAGAGTGTGTCATAACTGCTCAATCAAAAGTAAGCTTCAACTCTGTTAGTTGAATGCACAGAACAGAAAGAAGTTTCAAAGAATGCTTCTGTTTTGTTTTTATTTGAGGACATCCCTGTTTCCACTACAGGCCCCTTAGCTCTCAGAATATCCAGTTGCAGTTTCTACAGAAAGAGTGTTTCAGAACTGCTCAATCAATAGTGAGCCTCAACTCTGTTAGTTGAATGCACAGAACAGAAAGAAGTTTCACAGTATGCTTCTGTGTAGTTTTTATTTGAAGATATATCTTTTTCCACTCTAGGCCCCTTAAAGCTCTGAATGTAAACTTGCAGTTTCTACGGAAAGAGTGTTTCAGAACTGCTCAATCAGAAGTAAGCTTCAACTCTATTATTTGAATGCACAGAACAGAAAGAAGTTTCAGAGAATTCTTCTGTGTAGTTTATATATGAGGATACTCCTTTTTCTACCATAGGCCCCTTAGCGCTCCTATTGTCAACTTGCAGTTTCCATGGAAAGAGTGTTTCAGAACTGCTCAATCAAAAGTAAGCTTCAACTCTGTTAGTTGAATGCAGAGAACAGAAAGAATTTTCACAGAATGCTTCTGTGTAGTTTTTATTTGAAGATATATCTTTTGCGCTAGTGGCCTCTTAGCGCTCCGAATGTCCACCTGCATTTTCTACAGAAACAGTGTTTCAGAACTGCTCAATCAAAAGTAAGCCTCAACTCTGTTAGTTGAATGCACAGAACAGAAAGAAGTTTCATAGATTGATTCTGTGTAGTTTTTATTTGAGGATATTCCTTTTTCCACTATAAGTCCCTTAGCGCTCCGAATGTCCACTTGCAGTTTCTACAGAAAGAGTGTTTCAGAACTCCTGAATCAAAAGTAAGCTTCAACTCTGTTAGTGGAATGCACAGAACAGAAAGTAGTTTCACAGAATGCTTCTGTGTAATTTTTATTTGAAGTTATTCCTTTTTCCACTATAGGGCTCTTCGCGCTCCGAATGTCCACTTGCAGTTTCTACAGAAAGAGTGTTTCTGAACCGCTCAATCAAAAGCAAGCTTCAACACTGTTAGTTGAATGCACAGAAGACACAGAAGTTTCACAGAATGCTTCTGTGTAGTTTTTGTTTGAAGATATTCCATTTTCCATTATAGGCTTCTTAGCGCTAAGAATGTCCACTTGCAGTTTCTACAGAAAGAGTGTTTCAGAAATGCTCAATCAAAAGTAAGCCTCAAGTCTCTTACTAGAATGCACAGAACAGACAGAAGTTTCACAGAATGCTTCTGTGTAGTTTTTATTTGGGCATATTCCTTTTTCCACTACAGTCCTCTTTGTGCTCTGAATGTCCACTTGCAATTTCTACAGAAAGAGGGTTTCAGAAGTGCTCAATGAAAAGTAAGCTTCAACTCTGTTTGTTGAATGCACAAAACAGAAAGAAGTTTCAAAGAATGCTTCTGTGTAGTTTTTATTTGAAGATATTCCTTTTCCTCTATAGGCCCCTTAGCGCTCTGAATGTCCAGTTGCAGTTTATACATTAAGAGTGTTCCAAAACTGCTCAATCAAAATTAAGGTTCAATTCTGTTAGTTGATTGCACAGAATAGAAAGAAGTTTCACAGAATGCAGCTGTGTAGTTTTTATTTGAGGATATTCCTTTTTCCACTATAAGGCCCTTTGTGCTCCAAATGTCCACTTGCAGTTTCTACAGAAAGAGTGTTTCAGAACTGCTGAATCAACAGTAATCTTCAACTCTGTTAGTGGAATGCACAGAACAGGAATTAGTTTCACAGAATACTTCTGTGTAATTTTTATTTGAAGATATTCCTTTTTACACTATAGGGCTCTTAGCGCTCCGAATGTCCACTTGCAGTTTCTACAGAAAGAGTGTTTCAGAACCGCTCAATCAAAAGCAAGCTTCAACTCTGTTAGTGGAATGAACAGAACAGGCAGAAGTTTCACAGAATGCTTCTGTGTAGTTTTTGTTTGAAGATATTCCATTTTCCACTACAGGCTTCTTAGTGCTAAGAATGTCCAGTTGCAGTTTCTACAATAAGTGTGTTCCAAAACTCCTCAATCAAAATTAAGGTTTAACTCTCTTAGCTGAATGCACAGAACACAAAGAGGTTTCACAGAATGCCTTCTGTGTAGTTTTTATTTGAAGATATTCCATATTACCCTATAAGCCCCTTAGTGCTCCGAATGTCCACTTGCAGTTTCTACAGAAAGAGTGTTTCAGAACCACTCAATGAAATGCAAGTTTCAACTCTGTTAGTGGAATGCACAGAACAGACAGAAGTTTCAGAGAATGCTTCTGTGTAGTTTTTATTTGAAGATATTCCTTTTTCCACTATAGGCCTCTTAGAGCTAAGTATATCCAGTTGCAATTTCTTCACTAACTGTGTTCCAAAACTGCTCAATTAAAAGTAAGGTTCAACTCTCTTAGTTGAATGCACAGAACACAAAGTAGTTTCACAGAATGCTTCTGTGTAGTTTTTATTTGAGGATATTCCATATTCCCCTATAGGCCCCTTAGCGCCCTGAATGTCCACTTGCAGTTTCTACAGAAAGAGTGTTTCAGAACTGCTGAATGAAAAGTAAGGTTCAACTCTCTCTGTTGAATGCACAGAACAGAAAGAAGTTTCACAGAATGCTTCTGTGTGGTTTTAATTTGAAGATATTCCTATTACAGGCCCCGTAACCCTCCGTAAGTCCACTTGCAGTTTCTACAGAAAGAGTGTTTCAGAACTGCTCAATCAAAAGTAACCTTCAACTCTGTTAGTTGAATGCACAGAACAGAAAGGAGTTTCACAGAATGCTTCTGTGTCGTTTCTATTTGGGGATAGTTCTTTTTCCAAGAGAGGCCCTGTAGCGCTCCGAATATCCACTTGCAGTTTCTACAATAAGAGTGTTTCAGAACTGCTCAATCAAAAGTGAAGTTCAACGCTGTTATTTAAATGCACAGAACAGGAAGAGGTTTCACAGAATGCTTGTGTGTAGTTTTTATTAAAGGATAATCATTTTTCCTCTCTAGGCCCCTTAACACTCCGAATGTCCACTTGCAGTTTCTACAGAAAGTGTGTTTCAGAACTGCCCTTTCAAAAGTAAGCTTCAATACTGTAAGTGGAATGCAGGGAACAGAAAGAAGTTTCACAGAATGCTTCTGTGTAGTTTTTATTTGAAGATATTCCTTTTTCCACTATAGGCCACTTAGCACTCCTAATGTCCACTTGTAGTTTCTACAGAAAGAGTGTTTCAGAACTGCTCAATCAAAAGTAAGCTTCAACTGTGTTAGTTGAATGCACAGAACAGAAAGTAGATTCACAGCATGATTCTGAGTAGTTTTTATTTGAAGATATTTCTTGTTCCACTACAGGCCGCATAGCGCTCTGAATGTCCACTTGCAGTATCTACAATAAGAGTGCTTCACAACTACTCCGTCAAAAGTAAGCTTCAACTCTGTTAATTGAATGTACAGAACAGGAAGAAGTTTCACAGAATGCTTCCGTGAAGTTTTTATTTAAGGATATTCCTTTTTCTTATACTGGCCTGTTAGCGCTGCGAATGTCTACTTGCAGTTTCTTCAGAAAGAGTGTTTCAGAAATGCTCATTAAAAAGTAAGCTTCAACACTGATTGTTGAATGCACACAACAGAAAGATGTTTCACAGAATGCTTCTCTATAGTTTTTATTTGAGAATATACCTTTTTCCACTATAGGCCCCTTAGTGCTCCGAATGTCCACTGGCAGTTCCTACAGAAAGAGTGTTTCAGAACTGCTCAATCTAAAGTAATGTTCAACTCTGTTAGTTGAATGCACAGAACAGAACGAAGTTTCACAGAATGCTTTTGCGTAGTTTTTATTTGAAGATATTCCTTTTTCCACTGTTGGCCCCTTAGCGCTCCGAATGTCCACTTGCATTTTCTATAGAAAGAGTGTTTCAGAACTGCTCAATGAGAAGTAAGCTTCAATTATGTTAGCTGAATGCACAGAACAGAAAGAATTTTCACAGAATGCTTCTGTGTAGTTTTTATTTGAAGATATTCCTTTTTCCACTATAGGTCCCTTAGCGCTCCGAATGTCCACTTGCTGTTTCTATAGAAACAGTGTTTCAGAATTGCTCAATCAATAGTAAGGTTCAACTCTGTTAGTTGAATGCACAGAAGAGAAAGAAGATTCATAAAATGCTTCTTTGTACTTTTTGTTTGAAGATAATCCTTTTTCCACTATAGGCCCCTTAGCGCTCCGAATGTCCACTTTCATTTTCTACAGAAAGAGTGTTTCAGAACTGGTCAATCAAAACTAAGCTTCAACTCTGTAGTTGAATACACAGAACAGAAAAAACTTTCACAGAATGCTTCTGTGTAGTTTTTATTTGAAGATAATCATTTTTCCAATATAGGCACCTTAGCACTCCAAATGTCCACTTGCAGTTTCTACAGAAAGAGGGTTTCAGAACTGCCCAATCAAAAGTAAACTTCAACTCAGTTAGTTGAATGCACAGAACAAAAGAAGTTTCACTGAATGCTTCTGTG
Organism: Nomascus leucogenys; assembly: GCF_006542625.1. NCBI lineage: Eukaryota > Metazoa > Chordata > Mammalia > Primates > Hylobatidae > Nomascus > Nomascus leucogenys. The sequence goes on from NW_022096325.1 coordinate 119,176, forward strand.
TAGTTTTTATTTGAAGGTATTCCTTTTTCCACTATAGGTCCCTTAGCGTTCTGAATGTCCATGTGCAGTTTCTACAAAAAGAGTGTTTCAGAACTGCTCAATCAAAAGTTAGCTTAAACTCTGTTATTTGAATGCACAGAATAGAAAGTAGTTTCACAGAATGCTTCTGAGTAGTGTTTATTTGAGGATATTCCTTTTTCCACTATAGGACACTTAGCACTCCGAATGTCCACTTGCATTTTCTTCAGGAAGAGTGTTTCAGAACTGCTCAAACAAAAGTAAGGTTCAATTCTGTTAGTTGAATACACAGAACAGTAAGAGGTTTCACTGAATGATTTTGCGTAGCTTTTATTTGAAGATATTCCTTTTTCCACTAGAGGCCCCTTAGCACTCCCAATGTCCACTTGCAGTTTCTACAGAAAGAGTGTTTCAGAACTGCTCAATCAAAACTAACCTTCAAATCTGTTAGTGGAATGCACAGAACAGAAAGAAGTTTAACAGAATGCTTCTAGGTACTTTTTTTTTGTGGATATTCCTTTTTCAACTATAGGCCCCTTAACGCTCCGATTCTCCACTTGCAGTTTCTACAGAAAGAATGTTTCAGAACGGCCCAATGAAAAGTAATTTTCAACTCTGTTAGTTGAATGCACAGAGCAGAAAGAAGTTTCACAGAATGCTTCTGTGTAGTTTTTATTTGAGGATATTCCTTTTTCCACTTTAGGCCCTTTACTGCTCCGAATGTCCACTTGCAGTTTCTACAGAAAGAGTTTTTCAGAACTGCCCAATCAAAAGTAACATTCAAGTCTGTTAGTTGAATGCACAGTACAGAAAGTAGTTTCACTGAATGCTTCTGTGTAGTTTTTATTTGAAGATATTCCTTTTTCCACTATAGGCCCCTTAGCGTTCCGAATGTCCTGGTGCAGTTTCTACAAAAAGAGTGTTTCAGAACTGCTCAATCAAAAGTTAGTTTCAACTGTGTTATTTGAATGCACAGAATAGAAAGGAGTTTCACAGAATGCTTCTTTGTAGTTTTTCTTTGAAGATATTGATTTTTCCACTATAGGCCCCTTAGCGCTCAGAATGTCCACTTGCACTTTCGACAGAAAGAGTGCCTCAGAACTGCTCAATCAAAAGTAAGCTTCAAATCTGTTAGTGGAATGCACAGAAAAGAAAGTAGTTCCTCAGAATGCTTCTGTGCAGTTTGTATTTGAGGATATTCCTTTTTCCACTATAGGCCCCTTAGCGCTCTGAATGTCCACTTGCAGTTTCTACAGAAAGAGTGTCTCAGTACGGCTCAATAAAAAGGTAAGCATCAACACAGTTAGTGGAATGCACAGAACAGGATGATATTCCACAGAATTCTTTTGTGCATGTTTTATTTGAGGACATTCCTTTTTCCACTATAGGCCCTTTAGCGCTCTGAATGTCCACTTGCAGTTTCTACAGAAAGTGTGTCTCAGAACGGCTCAATAAAATGTAAGCTTCAACTCCGTTAGTTGAATGCACGGATCAGAAAGAAATTGCACTGAATGCTTCTCTGTTGTTTTTATTTGAGGATATTCCTTTTTCCACTGTAGACCCCTTAGCGCTCCGAATGTCCACTTTCAGTTTCTACAGAAAGAGTGTTTCAGTACTACTCAATCAAAAGATAGCTTCAACTATGTTAGTTGAATGCACAGAACAGAAAGAAGTTTCACAGAATGTTTCTGTGTAGTTTTCATTTGAAGATATTCCTTTTTCCATTACAGGCCCCATAATGCTCGGAATTTCAACTTGCAGTTTCTACGATAAGACTCTTCCAGAACTGCTCAATCAAAAGTAAGGTTCAGCTCTGTTAGTTGAATGCACAGAACAGAAAGAAGTTTCACAGAATGCTTCTGTGTAGTTTTTATTTAAGGATATTCATTTTTCCACTTGAGGCCCCTTAGCGTTCCAAATGTCCACTTGCAGTTTCTACAGAGAGAGTGATTCAGAACTGCTCAATCAAAAGTATGCTTCAACTCTGTTAGCTGAATGCACAGAACAGAAAGTAGTTTCACTGAATGCTTCTGTGTAGTTTTTATTTGAGGATATTCCTTTTTCCACTGTAGGCCCCTTAGTTCTCCAAATGTCCACTTGCAGTTTCTACAGAAAGAGTGTTTCAGAACTGCTCAATCAAAAGTAAACTTCAACTCTGTTAGTTGAATGCACTGAACAGAAAGAAGTTTCACAGAATCTTTCTGTGTAGCTTTTATTTTAAGATGTTCCTTTTTCCACTAAAGACCCCTTAGCACTCCGAATGTCCACTTGCAGTTTCTACAAAAAGAGAGTTTCAGAACTACTCAATCAAAAGTAAGCCTCAAGTCTCTTACTAGAATGCACAGAACAGACAGAAGTTTCACAGAATGCTTCTGTGTAGTTTTTATTTGGGCATATTCCTTTTTCCACTACAGTCCTCTTTGTGCTCTGAATGTCCACTTGCAATTTCTACAGAAAGAGGGTTTCAGAAGTGCTCAATGAAAAGTAAGCTTCAACTCTGTTTGTTGAATGCACAAAACAGAAAGTAGTTTCACAGAATTCTTCTGTGTAGTTTTTATTTGAAGATATTCCGTTTTCCACTAGAGGCCACATAGCGCTCGAAATGTCCACTTGCAGTTTCTATAATAACAGTGTTTCAGAACTGCTCAATGAAAAGTAAGCTTCATCTCTGTTAATTGAATGTACAGAACAGGAAGAAGTTTCACAGAATGTTTCTGAGTAGTTTTTATTTTAGGATATTCCTTTTTCCACTACTGGCCACTTAGCGCTGCGACTCTCTGCTTGCAGTTTCTACAGAAAGAGTGTTTCAGGAATGCTCTATCAAAAGTAAGCTTCAAATCTGTTAGCTGAATGTACAGAACAGAAAGAAGTTTCACAGAATGCTTCTGTGTAGTTTTTATTTGAAGTTATTCCTTTTTCCACTATAGTCCCCGTAGCGCTCCGAATGTCCACTTGCAATTTCTACAGAAAGAGTGTTTCAGAACTGCTCAATCAAAAGTAAGCTTAACCTCTGTTATTTGAATGCACAGAACAGGAAGAAGTTTCACTGAATGCTTCGGTGTAGTTTTTATTTGAAGATATTCCTTTTTTCACTATAGGCCTCTTAGCGCTCGGATTTACCAGTTTCAGTTTCTATTAAAAGAGTGTTTCAGAACTTGTCAATGAAATGTAAGCTTCAACACAGTTAGTTGAATGCACAGAATACAAAGATCTTACACAGAATGCTTCTGTGTATTTTTTTTTTGAGGATACTCCTTTTTCCACTATAGGCCCATTAGCGCTCCGAAAGTCCACTTTCAATTTCTACAGAAAGAGATTTTCAGAACGGCTCAATAAAATGTAAGCTTCAACTCTGTTAGTTGAATGCACAGAACAGAAAGAAGTTTCACAGAACGCTTCTGTGTAGTGTTAATTTACGGATATTCCTTTTTCCACGATAGGCCCATTAGTGCTACAAATGTCCACTTGCAGTTTCTACAGAAAGAGTGTTTCAGAACTGCTCAATAAAAAGTAAGCTTCAACTCTGTTAGTTGAATACACAGAACAGAAAGAAATATCACAGAATGCTTCTGGGTAGTTTTTATTTCAAGATATTTCTACTTACACTATAGGCCCCTTAGCGCTCCGAATGTCCACTTGCAGTTTCTACAGAAAGAGTGTTTCAGAACTGCTGAATCAAAAGTAAACTTCCACTCTGTTTGTTGAAAGCACAGAACAGAAAGTAGTTTCACAGAATCTTTCGGTGTAGCTTTTATTTTGAGATATTTGTTTTTCCACTATGGGCCCCTTAGCGCTCCGAATGTCCACTTGCAGTTTCTACAGAAAGAGTGTTTCAGAATTGCTCAATCAAAGGTAAGATTCACCTCTGTTATTTGAATGCACAGAATAGAAAGAAGCTTCATAGAATGCTTCCCTGTAGTTTTTATTTGGAGATATTCCTTTTTCCACTATAGACCCCTTAGCGCTCCGAATATCCATTTGCATTTTCTACAGAAACTGTGTTTCAGAACTGCTCAGTGAAAACTAAGCTTCAACTCTGTCAGTTGAATGCAGAGAACAGAAAGGAGTTTCGCAGAATGCTTCTGTGTAGTTTTTATTTGAAGATATTACTTTTTCCACTGTATTCCCCTCAGCGCTCCGAATGTCCAATTGCTGTTTCTACAGAAAGAGTGTTTCAGAACTGCTCATTCAAAGGTGAGCTTCAAGTCGGTTAGTTGAATGCACAGAACAGAAAGAAGTTTCAGAGAATGATTCTGTGTAGTTTTTATTTGAAGATATTCCTTTTTCCACTATAGGTCCTTTAGCGCTCCGAATGTCCACTTGCAGTTTCTACAGAAAGAGTGTTTCAGAACTGCTCAATGAAAAGTAAGCTTCAACTCTGTTAGTTGAATGCACAGAACAGAAAGTAGATTCACAGAATGCTTCTGTGTGGTTTTTATTTGAAGATACTCCTTTTTCCACTACAGTCCCCTTAGTGCTCCTAATGTCCACTAGCAGTATCTACAATAAGAGTGTTTCAGAACTGCTCAATCAAAAGTAAGATTCTACTCTGTTATTTGAATGCACAGAACAGAAAGTAGTTTCACAGAATGCTTCTGTGTAGTTTTTATTTGAGGATATTCCTTTTTCCACTATAGCCTCTTAGCGCTCCAAATGTCCACTAGCAGTTTCTACACAAAGAGTGTTTCAGAACTACTGAATCAAAAGTAAGTTTCAACTATGTTATTTGAATGCACAGAACAGAAAGTACTTTCACAGAATTCTTGTGAAAGTACTTTTTCCACTGTAGGCCCCTAACTGGTCTAAATGTCCACTTGCAGTTTCTTCAGAAAGAGTGTATCAGAACTGCTGAATGAAAAGTAAGTTTCAAATCTGTTAGTTGAATTCAGAGATCTGAAAGATGTTTCGCAGAATGCTTCAGTTAAATTTTTATTTGAAGATATTCCTTTTTGCACTATATTCCTCTTAGCGCTCTGAATGTACGCTTGCAGTTTCTACAGAAAGACAGTTTCAGAACTGCTGAATCAAAGTAAGCTTCAACTCTGTTAGTGGAATGCACAGAACAGAAAAACGTTTCGGAGAATGCTTCTGTGTAGTTTTTATTTGAAGATATTCCTTTTTTCACTACAGGCCCCTTAGCGATATGAATGTGCCCTTGCAGTTTCTACAGAAAGAAAGTTTCAGAACTGCCCAATCAAAAGTAATGTTCAACTCTGCTAGTTGAATGCACAGATCAGAAAGAAGTTGCACAGAATGCTTCTGTGTAGTTTTTATTTGAAGATATTCTTTTTTCCACTATAGGCGCCTTAGCGCTCCGAATAACCACTTCAAGTTTCTACAGAAAGTGTGTTTCAAAACTTCTCAATCCTAAGTGAGGTTCAACTCTGCTAGTTGAATGCACAGGTCAGAAAATATTTTTGCAGAATCCTTCTGTGTAGTTTTTATCTGAAGATATTCCTTTTTAAACTATAGGCGTCTTAGCCCTCCATATGTCCGTTTGCAGTTTCTACAGAAAGAGTGTTTCAAAACTCCTCCATCAAAAGAAAGTTTCAACTCTCTTAGTTGAATGCACAGATCAGAAAGTAGTTTCACACAATACTTCTGTGTAGTTTTTATTTGAAGGTATTACTTTTTCTTTTATAGGCCTCATAGCTCTCAGAATGTCTGCTCGCAGTTTATACAGAAAGAGAGTTTCAGAACTTCTCAATCAAAAGTAAAGTTCAACACTGTTAGTTGAATTCACAGATCAGAAAGATGTTTTGCAGAATGCTTCAGTGTAGTTTTTATTTGAAGATATTCCTTTTTCCACTATAGGCCCCTTTGTCCTACATATGTGCACTTGAAGTTTCTTCACAAAGAGAGTTTCAGAACGGCTCAATAAAAAGTAAGTTTCAACTCTGCTAGTGGAATGCACAGATCAGAAAGCAGTTTCACAGAATGCTACTGTGTAGTTTTTATTTGAAGATATTCCTTTTGCCACTATAGGCCCCTTAGCGATCTGACCGTCCGCTTGCAATTTCTAGAGAAAGAGGGTTTCAAAACTTCTCAATGAAAAGTAAGGTTCAAATCTTTTAGTTGAATGCACAGATCAGAAAGAATTTTCGCAGATTTCTCCTGTGTACTTTTTATTTGAAGATATTCCTTTTTCCACTAAAGGCCCCTTAGTGATAGGAATGTGCACTTGCAGTTTCTACAGAAAGAGAGTTTCAGAACTGTTCAATCAAAAGTAATGTTCAACTCTGTTAGTTGAATGCACAGATTAGAAAGAAGTTTCGAAGAATGTTTCTGTGTAGTTTTTATTTCAAGTTATTCTTTTTTCAACTAAAGGCTCTTTAGCGCTCTGAATGTCCACTTCCAGTTTCTACAGAAGGAGTGCTTCAAAACTCCTCAATCAAAAGATAGGTTCAACTCTGCTAGTTGAATTCACAGAACAGAAATAATTTTCACAGAATTCTTCTGTGTAGTTTTTAGTTGAAGTTATTCCTTTTTCTTCTATAGGCCCCAAAGCGCTCAGAATGTCTGCTCGCAGTTTATACAGAAAGAGAGTTTTAGGACTTCTCAATCAAAAGTAAAGTTCAACACTATTAGTTGAATTCACAGATCAGAAAGATGTTTTGCAGAATGCTTCAGTGTAGTTTTTATTTGAAGATATTCCTTTTTCCACTATAGGCCCCTTTGTCCTACATATGTACACTTGCAGTTTCTTCACAAAGAGAGTTTCAGAACGGCTCAATAAAAAGTAAGTTTCAACCCTGCTAGTGGAATGCACAGATCAGAAAGACGTTTCACGCAATGCTACTGTGTAGTTTTTATTTGAAGATATTCCTTTTTCCACTATAGGCCCCTTAGCGATCCGAAAGTCTGCTTGAAATTTCTACAGAAAGAGGGTTTCAAAACTTCTCAATGAAAAGTAAGGTACAAATCTGTTAGTTGAATGCACAGTTCAGAAAGAAGTTTCGCAGATTTCTTCTGGGTAGTTTTTATTTGAAGATATTCCTTTTTCCACTATAGGATCCTTAGCGCTCCGAATGTCCGCTTGAATTTTCTACAGGAAGGGTGTTTCAAAACTCCTCAATCTAAGGTAAGGTTCAACTCTGCTAGTTTAATGCACAGATCTGAAAGAAGTCTCGTAGACTGCTTCTGCGTAGTTTTTACCTCAAGATATTCCTTTTTCCACTATAGGCCCTATAACACTCCGAATGTCCGCTTGCAGTTCCTACAGAAAGAGATTTTCAGAACTTCTCAATCAGAAGTAAGGTTCAACTCTGCTAGTTGAATGCACAGATCAGAAAGAAGTTTCACAGAATGCTTCTGTGTAGTTTTTATTTGAAGATATTACTTTTTCCACTGCAGGCCCCTTAGTGATAGGAATGTGCACTTGCAGTTTCTACAGAAAGAGAGTTTCAGAACTGTTCAATCAAAAGTAATGTTCAAATCTGTTAGTTGAATGCACAGATTAGAAAGAAGTTTTGAAGAATGCTTCTGTGTAGTTTTTATTTGAAGATATTACTTTTTCCACTAAAGGCTCTTTAGCGCTCTGAATGTCCACTTCCAGTTGCCACAGAAGGATTGTTTCAAAACTCCTCAATCAAAAGATAGGTTCAACTCTGCTAGTTGAATGCACAGATCAGAAATAATTTTCGCAGAATTCTTCTGTGTAGTTTTTAGTTGAAGGTATTCCTTTTTCCACTATAGGCCTCTTAGTGCTCCGAATGTCCACTTGCAGTTTCTACAGAAAGAGGGTTTCAAAACTCCTCAATCAAAAGTAAGGTTCAACTCTGTTAGTTGAATGCACGGATCAGAAAGAAGTTTCACAGAATCTTTCTGTGTAGTTTTTATTTGAAGATAATCCATTTTCCACCATAGACCTCTTAGCGCTCCGAATGTCCGCTTCCAGTTCCTATAGAAAGAGAGTTTCAGAACTTCTCAATCAAAAGTAAGATTCAACTCTGTTAGTTGAATGCACAGATCAAAAAGAAGTTTCAAAGAATGCTTCTGTCTAGCTTTTATTTGAAGATATTACTTTTTTAAACTATCGGCCCCTTAGCGCTCTGAATTTTGGCTTGCAGTATCTACAGAAAGAGTGTTTCAGAACTGTCCAATCAAAAGTAAGTTTCAATTCTGCTAGTTGAATGCACAGATAAGAAAGCAGTTTTGCAGAATTCTTCTGTGTAGTTTTTATTTGAAGATATTTGTTTTTCCACAATAGGCCCCTTAGCACTCCCAATGTGTGCTTACAGTTTCTACAGAAAGAGTGTTTCAAAACTCCTCCATCAAAGGTGTGGTTCAACTCTGCTACTTGAATGCACAGATCAGAAAGAAGTTTCGGAGAATGCTTCTGTGTAGCTTTTAATTGAAGATATTCCTTTTTCCACTATAGGCCTCTTACCACAGCGAATGTCTTCTTGCAGTTTCTACAGAAAGAGAGATTCGGAACTTCTCAATCAAAAGTAAGGTTCAACTCTGTTAGTTGAATCACAGATCAGAAAGAAGTTTCGCAGGATGATTCTGTGTAGTTTTTATTTGAAGATATTTCTTTTTCCACTATTGGCCCCTTAGCTCTCCGTATGTCCTCTTGTAGTTTCTACAGAAAGAGTGTTTCAAAACTCCTGAATCAAAAATAAGGTTCAACTCTGCTAGTCGAATGCACAGATCAGAAAGAAGTCTCGCTGAATGCTTCTGTGTGCCTCTAATTGAAGATATTCCTTTTTCCACTGTAGGCCAATTAGCGCTCGGAACGTCCCCATGCAATTTCTAAAGAAAGAGAGTTTCACAAGCTCTCAATCAAAACTAAGGTTCAACTCTGTTAGGTGAATGCGCAGATCAGAAAGGAGTTTCGCAGAATGCTTCTGTGTAGTTTTTATTTGAAGATATTCCTTTTTCCACTATAGGCCCCTTAGCGCTTCGAATGTCCACTTTCAGTTTCTACAGAAAGAGTGTTTCAGAACTCCTCAATCAATAGTAATTTTTAACCCTGGTAGTTGAATGCAGAGATCAGAAATAAGCTTCACAGAATGCTTCTGTGTAGTTTTTATTTGAAGATATTCCTTTTTCCACAATAGGCCACTTAGCTCTCCAAATGTCCACTTGCAATTTCTACAGAAAGAGAGTTTCAGAACTCCTCAATCAAAAAAAATGTTCAACTCTGCTAGTTGAATGCACAGATCAGAAAGAAGTTTCGAAGAATGCTTCTGTGTAGATTTATTTGAAGGTATTCCTTTTTACACTATTGGCCTCTTAGCACTCCGAATGTCCGATGGCAGTTTCTACAGAAAGAGTGTTTTAGAACTTCTCAATCAAAAGTAAGGTTCAACTCTGCCAGTGGAATGCACAGATCAGAAAGAACTTTAGCAGAATGCTTCTGTGTCGTTTATATTTGAAGATATAACTTTTTCCTCTATAGTCCCCTTAGCGCTCCGAATGTCCTCTTTCATTTTCTACAGAAAGAGTGTTTCAGAACTGCTCAATAAAAAGTAAGGTTCAACTCTGCTAGTTGAATGCACAGATCAGAAAGGAGTTTTGCAGAATGCTTCTGTGTAGTTTTTATTTGATAATATTCCTTCTTCCACTACAGGCCACTTAGCACTCAGAATTTCCGCTGGCATTTTCTATCGAAAGAGTTTTCCAGAACTCCTCAATCAGAAGTAAGATTCACCTCTGCTAGTAGAATGCACAGATCAGAAAGAAGTCTGGCAGAATGCTTCTGTGTAATTTTCATTTGAAAATATTCCTTTTTCCACTATAGGCCCCTTAGCGCTCTGAATGTCCGCTTGCAATTTCTACAAAGAGAGTTTCAGAACTTCTCATTAAAAAGTAAGGCTCAACTCTGTTAGTTGAAAGCACAGATCAGAAAGAAGTTTCGCAGAATGCTTCTGCATAGTTTTTATTTGAAGATATTCCTTTTTCCACTACAGGCCTCTCACTGCTCCAAATATCTGCTGGCAGTTTCTACAGAAAGAGAGGTCCAGAACTTCTCAATCAAAAGTAAGGTTCAACTCTGTTAGTTGAATGCACAGATCAGAAGGAAGTTTCGCAGAATGCTTCTGTGTAGATTTTATTTGAAGATATTCCTTTTTCCACTATAGGCCTCTCACCGCTCCGAATGTCCGCTTGCAGTTTCTACAGAGAGAGAGTTGCAGAACTTCTCCAACAAAAGTAAGGTTCAAATCTGTTAGTTGAATGCACAGATCAGAAAGAAGTTTCGCAGAATGCTTCTGTGTAGTTTTTATTTGAAGATATTCCTTTTTCCACTATAGGCCACTTAGCACTCCAAAAGTCTGCTTGAAATTTCTACAGAAAGAGTGTTTCAGAACTGCTCAATCAAAAGTAAGGTTCAACTCTGCTAGTTGAATGCGTAGATGAGAAAGAAGTTTCACAGAATGCTTCTGTATAGTTTTCATTTGAAGATATTCCTTTTTCCACTATAGGCCTCTTAACCCTCTGAATGTCCGCTAGCAGTTTCTACAGAAAGAGAGTTTCAGAACTTCTCAATCAAAAGCAAGGTTCAACTCTGCTAGTTGAATGCACAGATCAGAAAGTAGTTTCGCAGAATGCTTCTGTGTAGTTTTTCTTTGACGATATTCCTTTTTCCACGATAGGCCCCTTAGCGCTCTGATTATGCGCTTGCAGTTTCTACAGAGAGAGAATTTCAGAATTTTTCAATCAAAAGTAAGGTTCAAATCTGTTAGTTGAATGCACAGATTAGAAAGAAGTTTCACAGAATACTTCTGTGTAGTTTTAATTTGCAGATATTCCTTTTCCACTATAGGCCCCTTAGCTCTCTGAATGTCCTCTTGCTGTTTCTACAGAAAGAGAGTTTCAGAATTTCTCAATCAAAAGTAAGGTTCAACCCTGTTAGATGAATGCACAGATCAGAAAACAGTTTCGCAGAATGCTTCTGTGTAGTTTTTATTTGTAGATATTCCTTTTTCCACTATAGGCCCATAGGGCTCCGAATGTCCGCTTGCAGTTCCTACAGAAAGAGTGTTTCAGAACTGCTCAATCAAAAGTAAGGTTCAACCCTGCCAGTTCAATGCACAGATCAGAAACAAGCTTCGTAGGATGCTTCTGTGAATTTTTTATTTGAAGATATTCCTTTTTCCACTTTAGGCCCCTTAGCACTCCGAATGTCTGCTTGCAGTTTCTACAGAAAGAGAGTTTCAGAACTACTCAATCAAAAGTAAGGTTAAAATCTGCTAGTTGAATGCACAGATCAGAATGAAGTTTCGCAGAATGCTTCTGTGTAGTTTTTACTTGAAGATATTCCTTTTTCCACAATAGGCCCCTTAGCGCTCCAAATATCTGGTTGCATTTTCTACAGAGAGAGAGTTTCAGAACTTCTCATTCAAAAGGAAGTTTCAACTCTGTTAGTTTAATGCACAGATCAGAAAGAATTTTCACAGAATGCTTCTGTGTAGTTTCTTTTGAAGATATTCCTTTTTCCACTATAGGCCCCTTAACGCTCCGAATGTCCGCTTTCAGTGTCTACAGAAAGAGAGTTCCAGAACTTCTCAATCAAAGGTAAGGTTCAACTCTGTTAGTTGAATGCACAGATCAGAAAGAAGTTTAACAGAATCCTTTTGTGTAGTTTTTATTTGAAGATGTTCCTTTTTCCACGATAGGTCCCTTAGAGCTCCGAATATCTGCTTGCAATTTCTACAGACAGAGAGTTTCAGAACTTCTAAATCAAAAGTAAGATTCAACTCTGTTAGTTGAATGCACAGATCAGAAAGATGTTTCACAGAATGCTTCTGTGTAGTTTATATTTGAAGATATTCCTTTTTCCACTATAGGCCCCTTAACGCTCCGAATGTCCGCTTGCAGTTTCTACAGAAAGAGAGTTTCAGAACTTCTCAATCAAAAGTAAGGTTCAACTCTGTTAGTTGAATGCACAGATCAGAAAGAAGTTTCGCAGAATGCTTCTCTTTAGTTTTTATTTGAAGATATTCCTTTTCCACTATGGGCACCTTAGCACTCAGAATGTCTGCTTGCAGTTTCTACAGAAAGAGTGATTTAGAACTGCTCAATCAACAGAAAGGTTCAACTCTGCTAGTTGAATGCACAGATCAGAAAGAAGGTTCGCACAATGCTTCTGTGTAGTTTTTATTTGAAGATATTACTTTTTCCACTATTGGCCCCTTAGCGCTCCGAATGTCCGAATGCAGTTTCTACAGAAAGATTATCTCAGAACTGCTGAATCAAAAGTAAGTTTCAACTCTACTAGTTGAATGCACAGATCAGAAAGAAGTTTCGCAGAATGCTTCTGTATAGTTTTTACTTGAAGATATTCCTTTTCCCCCTATAGGCCCCTTAGCGATCAGACTGTCCACTTGTAGTTTCTATAGAAAGAGTGTTTCAGAACTGCTCTTTCAAAAGTAAGGTTCAATTCTGCTAGTTGAATGCACAGAACAGAAAGAAATTTTTCAGAATTCTTCTGTGTAGTTTTTATTTGAAGTTATTCCTTTTCCCTTAGTGCTCCAAATGTCCGCTTGCAGTTTCTACAAAAGGAGTGTTTCAAAACTCCTGAATCAAAAGTAAGGATAAACTCTGCTAGGTAAATGCACAGATCAGAAAGAAGTTTCGCAGAATGCTTCTGTGTAGTTTTTATTTGAAGATTTTCCTTTTTCCTCGATAGGCCCCTTAGCGCTCCGAATATCCACTTGCAGTTTCTACAGAAAGACTGCTTCAAAACTCTTCAATGAAAAGTAAGGTTCAAATCTACTAGGTAAATGCACAGATGAGAAAGAAGTTTCACAGAATACTTCTGTGTAGTTTCTAGTTGTAGATATACCTTTTTCCACTATAGGCCCCTTAGCGCTCCAAATATCCGCTTGCAGTTTGTAGAGAGAGAGAGTTTCAGAACTTCTCATTCAAAAGTAAGTTTCAACTCTGTTAGTTGAATGCACAGATGAGAAAGAAGTTTCCCAGAATGCTTCTGTGTAGTTTTTATTTGAAGTTATTCCTTTTTCCACTATAGGCCTCTTAGCGCTCCGAATGTCTGCTTGTAGTTTCTTCAGAAGGAGAGTGCCAGAACTTCTCAATCAAAGGTAAGGTTCAACTTTCTTAGTTGAATGCAGAGATCAGAAAGAAGTTTCGCAGATTGCTTCTGTGTAGTTTTTATTTGAAGATATTCCTTTTTCCACTTTAGGCCCCTTAGCGCTCCAAATGTCCACTTGCAGTTTCTACAGAAAGAGTGTTTCGGAACTGCTCAAACAAAAGTAAGTTTCAACTCTGCTAGCTGAATGCACACATCAGAAAGAAGTTTTGCAGAATGCTTTTCTATAGTTTTTATTTGAAGATATTCCTTTTTCCACTATAGGCCCCATAGCACCCCGAATGTCCGCTTGCAGTTTCTACAGAAATAGTGTTTCAGAACTGCTGAATCAAAAGTATGGTTTAACTCTGCTAGCTGAATGCACAGATCAGAAGGAATTTCCACAGAATGCTTCTGTGCAGTTATAATTTGAGGATATTCCTTTTTTCACTATCGGCCCCTTAGCGCTCCGAATGTCTGCTTGCAGTATCTTCAGAAAGAGAATTTCAGAACTTCTGAATCAAATTAATATTCAACTCTGTTATTTGAATGCACAGATTAGAAAGAAGTTTCACAGAATGCTTCTGTGTAGTTTTTATTTGAAGATATTCGTTTATCCACTATTGGCCCCTTAGCGCTCCAAATGTCCGCTTGCAGTTTCTACAGAAAGAGAGTTTGAAAACTCTTCAATCAAAAGTAAGGTTCCACATTTCTAGTTGAATGCACAGATCAGAAAGAAGTTTTGGAGAATGCTTCCGTGTAGTTTTTATTTGAAGATATTCCGTTTTCCAGTATAGGCCCCTTAGCGCTCCGAATGTCTGTTTGCAGTTTCTACAGAAAGAGAATTTCAGAACTTCTCAATCAAAAGTAATGTTCTACTCTGTTATTTGAATGCACAGATCAGAAAGAAGATTCACAGAATGCTTCTGTGTAGTTTTTATTTGTAGATATTCCTTTTTCCAGTATAGGCCACTTAGCGATCCGAATGTCCGCTTGCAGTTTCTACAGAAAGAGTGTTTCAAAACTCATCAATCAAAAGTAAGGTTCTACTCTGCTAGTTGAACGCACAGATCAGAAAGAAGTTTCGCAGAATGTTTCTGTGTAGTTTTTATTTGAAGATATTCTTTTTCCACTGTAGGCCTCTTAGCGCTGCGAATGTCCGTTTGCAGTTTCTACAGAAAGAGTGTTTCAGAACTCCTCAATCAAAAGAAAGGTTCAATTCTGCTAGTTGAATGCACAGATCAGAAAGAAGTTTCACAGAATGCTTCTTTGTAGTTTTTATTTAATGATATTCCTTTTACCACTATATGCCCTTTAGCGCTGAGTGTCCGCTTGCATTTTCTACAGAAAGAGAGTTTCAGAACTGCTCAATAATAAGTAAGGTTCAACTCTGCTAGTGCAATGCACAGATCAGAAAGTAGTTTCACAGAATGCTACTGTGTAGTTTTAATTGGAAGATATTACTTTTTCCACTATTTGCCCCTTTTGCGATCAGAATGCCCAATTGCAACTTCTACAGAAAGAGTGTTTCAAAACTTCTCAATGAAAAGTAAGGCTCAACTCTGCTAGTTGTATGCACAGATCAGAAACAAGTCTCGCAGAATGCTTCCGTGTAGTTTTTACTTGAAGATATTCCTGTTTCCACTATAGGCGATTTAGCGCTACGAATGTGCACTTGCAGTTTCTACAAAAAGAGAGTTTCAGAAGTGCTCAATCAAAACTATGGTTCAACTCTGCTAGTTGAATCCTCAGATCAGAAAGAAGTTGCGGAGAATGCTTCTGTGTAGTTTTTATGAGAAGATATTCCTTTTTCCACTATAGGCCCCTTAGAGCTCCGAATGTCCGCTTGCAGTTTCTACAGAAAGAGAGTTTGAAAACTCCTCAATCAAAAGTAAGGTTCAACTCTGTTAGTTGAATGCACAGATGAGAAAGAAATTTCGCAGAATGCTTCTGTGTAGTTTTTATTTGAAGATATTCGTTTATCCACTATTGGCCCCTTAGCACTCCAAATGTCCACTTGCAGTTTCTACAGAAAGAGAGTTTGAAAACTCCTCAATCAAAAGTAAGGTTCCAGCTTTCTAGTTGAATGCACAGATCCGAAAGAAGTTTTGGAGAATGCTTCCATGTAGTTTTTACTTGAAGATATTCCTGTTTCCACCATAGGCCATTTAGTGCTACGAATGTGCACTTGCAGTTTCTACAAAAAGAGAGTTTCAGAACTGCTCAATCAAAACTATGGTTCAACTCTGCTAGTTGAATCCACAGATCAGAAAGAAGTTGCGGAGAATGCTTCTGAGTAGTTTTTATGAGAAGATATTCCTTTTTCCACTATAGGCCCCTTAGAGCTCCAAATGTCCGCTTGCAGTTTCTACAGAAAGAGAGTTTCAGAACTTGTCAATCAAAAGTAAGGTTCAACTCTGTTAGTTGAATGCACAGATGAGAAAGAAATTTCACAGAATGCTTCTGTGTAGTTTTTATTTGAAGATATTCCTTTTTGCACTATAGGCCCCCTAGCGCTGCTATTGTCCGCTTGCAGTTTCTACAGAAAGTGTGTTTCAAAACTCCTCAATATAAAATAAGGTTCAACTCTTCTAGTTGAATACACAGATGAGAAACAAGTCTCACAGAATGCTTCTGTGTAGTTTTTATTTGAAGATATTCCTTTTTCCACGATACTCCCCTTAGCGCTAAGAATGTCCGCTTGCAGTTTTTATAGAAAGAGAGTTGCAGAAATTCTCAATCAAAGGTAAAGTTCAACTGTGTTAGTTGAATGCACCGATCAGAAAGGAGTTTTGCAGAATGCTTCTTTGTAGTTTTTATTTGAAGATATTCCTTTTTCCACTTTTGGCCCCTTAGCACTCTGAATGTCCGCTTGCAGTTTCTAAGGAAAGTGTGTTTCAGAACTCCTCAATCAAAAGTAAGGTTCAACTCTGCTAGTTGAATGCACAGATCAAAAAGATGTTACGCAGAATGCTTCTTTGTAGTTTTTATTTCAAGGTATTCTTTTTCCCTCTATAGGCCCCTTAGCGATCAGAATGTCCGCTTGCAGTTTCTACAGAAAGAGTGTTTCAGAACTGCTCAATCAAAAGTAAGTTGCAAGTCTCCTAGTTGAATGCACACATCAGAGAGAAGTTTCGCACAATGCTTCTGTGTAGTTTTTATTAGGAGATATTCCTTTTTCCACTATAGGCCACTTAGCGCTCCGAATGTCCTCTTGCAGTTTCTGCATAAGAGTGTTTCAAAATTCCTCAATCAAAAGAAAGTTGTAAATCTGCTGGGTAAATGCACAGATCAGAAAGAAATTTTGCAGAATGCTTCTGTGTAGTTTTTATTTGAAGATATTCCTTTTTCCACTGTAGGCCCCTTAGCGCTCCAACTGTCCGCTTGCAGTTTCTACAGAGACAGAGTTTCAGAACTTCTGATTCAAAACTAGGATTCAACTCTGTTAGTTGAATTCACAGATCTAAAAGAAGTTCCACAGAATGCTTCTGTGTAGTTTTTATTTGAAGATATTCCTTTTTCCACTGTAGGCCCCTTAGCTCTCTAAATGTCCGCTTGCAATTTCTACACAGAGAGAGTTTCAGAACTTCTCATTCAAAAGTAAGGTTCAACTCTGTTAGTTGCACAAATCAGAAAGAAATTTCGCAGAATGATTTTGTGTAGTTTGTATTTGAAGATTTTCCTTTTTCCACTATAGGCCTCTCACCTCTCTGAATGTCCGGTGGCAGTTTCTACAGAAAGAGCGGTCCAGAACTTATCAATCTAAAGTAAGATTCAACTCTGTTAGTTGAATGCTCAGATCAGAAAGAAGTTTCGCAGAATGCTTCTGTGTAGTTTTTATTTGAAGATATTCCATTTTCCACGCTAGGCCTTTTAGCGCTCCGAACATCCGCTTGAAGTTTCTAGAGAGAGAGATTTTCAGAACTTCTCAATCAAAAGGAAGGTTAAACTCTGTTAGTTGAATGTTTAGATCATAAAGAAGTTATGCAGAATGCTTCTGTGTAGTTTTTATTTGAAGATATTCCTTTTTCCACGATAGGTCCCTTAGCGCTCCGAACATCCACTTGCTGTTACTAGAGAGTGAGAGTTTCAGAACTTCTCAATCAAAAGTAAGGTTCAACTCTATTAGTTGAATGCTTAGAGCAGAAAGTAGTTTTGCAGAATGCTTCCATGTAGTTTTCATTTGAAGGTATTCCTTTATCCAGCATAGGCCCCTCAGCGCTCCGAATGTCCGCTTGCAGTTTCTACAGAAAGAGAGTTTCAGAACTTCTCAATCAAAAGTAAGGTTCAACTCTGTTAGTTGAATGCTCAGATGAGACAGAAATATCGCAGAATGCTTCTTTGTAGTTTTTATTTGAAGATATTCCTTTCTGCACTATAGGCCCCATAGGGCTCAGAATGTCCACTTTTATTTCCCACAGAAAGAGTGTTTCAGAACTGCTCAATCAAAAGTAAGGTTCAACTCTGCTAGTTGAATGCACAGATCACAAAGAAGTTTCGCAGAATGGTTCTGTGAATTTTTTATTTGAAGATATTCCTTTTTCCAATTTAGGCCCCTTAGCGCTCTGAATGTCCCCCTGCAGTTTCTACAGAAAGGGTATTTCAGAACACCTCAATCAAAAGTAAGGTTCAACTCTGCTAGTTGAATGCACAGATCAGAAAGAAGTTTCACAGAATGCTTCTGTGTAGTTTTTATTCCAAGATATTCCTTGTCCGTCTATAGGCCAATCAGCGATCAGAATGTCCGCTTGCCGTTTCTACAGAAAGAGTGTTTCAGAACTGCTCAATCAAAACTGAGGTTCAACTCTGCTAGTTGAATGCACAGATCAGAGAGAAGTTTCGCAAGATGCTTCTGTGTAGTTTTTATTAGGAGATATTCCTTTTTCCACTATAGGCCTCTTAGCGCTCAGAATGTCTGCTCACAGTTTACACAGAAAGAGAGTTTCAGAACTTATCAATCAAAGTAAGGTTCAACTCTGTTAGCTGAATGCACAGATCAGAAAGAATTTTCGCAGAATGCTTCTGTGTAGTTTTTATTTGAAGATATTCCTTTTTCCTCTATAGGCCTCTTAGCGCTCCGAATGTCCGCTTGCTGTTTCTACAGAAAGAGTGTTTCAAATCTCCTCAATCAAAACTAAGATTTATCTCTGCTAGTCAAATGCACAGATCAGAAAGTGGTCTCGCAGAATGCTTCTTTGTAGTTTTTATTTCAAGATATTCCGTTTTCCACTATAGGCCCCTTAACGCTCCGAATGTTCGCTTGCAGTTTCTACAGAAAGAGAGTTTCACAACTCCTCAATCAAAATTAAGGTTCAACTCTGCTAGTTGAATGCACAGATCAGAAAGAAGTCTCGCAGAATGCTTCTGTGTAGTTTGTATTTCAAGATATTCCTTTTTCCCCTATAGTCCCCTTAGCGCTTCGTATGTCCACATGCAGTTTCTACAGAAGGAGTGTTTCAGAACTCCTCAATCAAAAGTCAGTTTCAATTCTTCTTGTTGAATGCACAGATCAAAAAGTAGTTTTGCATAACGCTACTGTGTAGTTTTTATTTGAAGATATTACTTTTTCCACTGTAGGCCACTTAGCGATCTGAATGTCCGCTTGCAGTTTCTACAGAAAGAGTGTTTCAAAACTCCTCAATCAAAAGTAAGGTTCTACTCTGCCAGTTGAATGCACAGATCTGAAAGAAGTTTCGCAGAATGTTTCTGTGTGTTTTTTATTTGAAGATATTATTTTTTCCACTATAGGCCTGTTAGCGCTGCGAATGTCCATTTGCAATTTCTACAGAAAGAGTGTTTCAGAACTCCTCAATCAAAAGAAAGGTTCAACTATGATAGCTGAATGCACAGATAAGAAGGTATTTTCGCAGAATCCTTCTCTGTAGTTTTTATTTGAATTTATTGCTTTTTCCACTACAGGCCTCTAGCTGTCCGAATGTCCGCTTGCAGTTTCTACAGAAAGACAGTTTCAGAACTTCTCAGTCAAAAGTAAGGTTCAACCCTGTTAGGTGAATGCACAGATCAGGAAGTAGTTTTGCAGAATACTTCTGTTTGGTTTTTATTTGAAGATATTCCTTTTTCCACTATAGGCCTCTTAGCGCTCAGAGTGTCTCCTCGCAGTTTACACAGAAAGAGAGTTTCAGAACTTATCAATGAAAGTAAGGTTCAACTCTGTTAGCTGAATGCACAGATCAGAAAGAATTTTCGCAGAATGCTTCTGTGTAGTTTCTATTTGAAGATATTTCTTTTTCCTCTATAGGCCTCTTAGCGCTCCAAATGTCCTCTTGCAGTTTCTACAGAAAGAGTGTTTCAAATCTCCTCAATCAAAACTAAGCTTCATCTCTGCTAGTCGAATGCAAAGATCAGAAAGTAGTCTCGCAGAATGCTTCTGTGTAGTTTTTATTTCAAGATATTCCTTTTTCCACTATAGGCCCCTTAACGCTCCGAATGTCCGCATGCAGTTTCTACAGAAAGAGAGTTTCACAACTCCTCAATCAAAAGTAAGGTTCAACTCTGCTAGTTGAATGCACAGATCAGAAAGAAGTCTCGCAGTATGCTTCTGTGTAGTTTTTATTTCAAGATATTCCTTTATCCACTATAGGCCCCTTAGCGGTCCTAATGTCCGCTTGCAGTTTCTACAGAAAGAGAGTATCAGTACTCCTCAATCAAAAGTAAGGTTCAACCCTTTTAGTTGAATGCACCGATCATAAAGTTTTGCAGAATGCTTCTGTGTAGATTTTATTTAAAGATATTCCTTTTTCCACTCTATGCCCCTTTGCGCTACGACTGTGCTCTTGCAGTTTCTTCACAAAGGGAGTTTCAGAACTGCTGAATAATAAGTAAGTTTCAACTCTGCTAGTGGAATGCACAGATCAGAAAGAAGTTTCACAGAATACTACTGTGTAGTTTTTATTTGAAGATATTACTTTTTCCACTATAGGCCCCTTAGGGATCAGAATGTCCGATTGCAATTTCTACAGAAAGAGTGTTTCAAAACGTCTCAATGAAAATTAAGGCTCAACTCTGCTAGTTGAATGCACAGATCAGAAACAAGTCTCGCAGAATGCTTCTGTGTACTTTTTATTGAAGATATTCCTTTTTCCACTATAAGCCATTTAGCGCTACGAATTTGCACTTGCAGTTTCTACAAAAAGAGAGTTTCAGAACTGCTCAATCAAAACTATGGTTCAACTCTGCTGGTTGAATGCACAGATCAGAAAGAAGTTGCGGAGAATGCTGTGTAGTTTTTATTTGAAGATATTCCTTTTTTCACTACTGGCCCCTTAGCCCTCCGAATGTCCACTTGCAGTTTCTACAGAAAGAGAGTTTCAGAACTTCTCAATCAAAAGTAAAGTTCAACTCTGTTAGTTGAATGCACAGATGAGAAAGAAATTTCGCAGAATCCCTCTATGTAGTTTTTATTTGAAGATATTCCTTTTTGCACTATAGGCCCCTTAGCACTGCAATTGTCCACGTGCAGTTTCTACAGAAAGAGCGTTTCAAAACTCCTCTATCTAAAATAAGGTTCCACTCTTCTAGTTGAATACACAGATGAGAAACAAGTCTCACAGAATGCTTCTGTGTAGTTTTTATTTGAAGACATTCCTTTTTCCACGATACTCCCCTTAGCGCTCCGAATGTCTGCTTGCAGTTTTTATAGAAAGAGAGTTTCAGAAATTCTCAGTCAAATGTAAAGTTCAACTCTGTTAGTTGAATGCACCGATCAGAAAGGAGTTTTGCAGAATGCTTCTTTGTAGTTTTTATTTGAAGATATTCCTTTTTTCAATATAGGCCGCTTAACGCTTCGAATGTCCAAATGCAGTTTATACAGAAAGAGTGTTTAAGAACTCCTCAATCAAAAGTAAGGTTCAACTCTGCTAGTTGAATGCAAAGATCAGAAAGAAGTTTTGCAGAATGCTTCTGTGTAGTTTTTATATGAAGATATTCCTTTTTCCACTCTAGGACCCTTAGCGCACCGAATTTTCCACTTGCAGTTTCTACAGAAAGAGTGTTTCAAAATTCCTCAATCAAAAGTAAGTCGTAACTCTGCTGGGTAAATTCACAGATCAGAAAGAAGTTTCGCAGAATGCTTCTGTGTAGTTTTTATTTGAAGATATTCCTTTTTCCACTGTAGGCCCCTTAGCGCTCCAACTGTCCGCTTGCAGTTTCTACAGAGAGAGAGTTTCAGAACTTCTGATTCAAAACCAAGGTTCAACTCTGTTAGTTGAATGCACAGATCTAAAAGAAGTTCCACAGAATGCTTCAGTGTAGTTTTTATTTGAAGATATTCCTTTTTCCACTGTAGGCTCCTTAGCGCTCTGAATGTCCGCTTGCAATTTCTACACAGAGAGAGTTTCAGAACTTCTCAATCAAAAGTAAGGTTCAACTCTGCTAGTTGAATGCACAGATCAGAAAAAAGTTTCACAGAATGCTTCTGTGTTGTTTTTATTGAAGATATTACTGTTTCCACTATGGGCCCATTAGTCCTCCGAATGTCCGATTGTAGTTTGTACAGAAAGAGTTTTTCAAAACTGCTCAATCAAATATAACGTTCAACAATGCTATCTGAATGCACAGATTAGAAAGAAGTTTCCCAGAATGCTTCTGTATAGTTTTTATTTGAAGATATTCCTTTTTCCACTATTAGCCCCTTAATGCTCCGAATTTCCACTAGCATTTTCTACAGAAACAGTGTTTCAGCACTGCTCAATCAAAAGTAAGGTTCAACTCTGCTAGTTGAATGCACAGATCAGAAACGAGTTTCGCTGAATGCTTCTGTGTAGCTTTTATTTTGAGATATTCCGTTTTCCACCATAGGCCCCTTAGCGCTCCGAATGTGCGCTTGCAGTTCCTACAGAAAGAGTGTTTCAGAACTGCTCAATCAAAAGTAAGGTTCAACTCTGCTAGTTGAATGCACAGATCAGAAAATAGTTTCGCTGAATGCTTCTGTGTAGTTTTTATTTGAAGATATACCTGTTTTCAGTATAGGCCCTTAGAGCTCCGAATTTCCACTTGCAGTTTCTACAGAAAGAGAGTTTCAGAACTGCTGAATCAAAAGTAAGTTCAGCTCTGCTAGTTAAATGCACAGATCAGAAAGTAGTTTCGCAGAATGCTTCTGTGTAGTTTTCATTTGAAGGTATTCCTTTTTCCACTTTAGGCCCGTTAGCGCTCTGAATGTCCGCTTGCAGTTTTTACAGAAAGAGTGTTTCAGAACTCGTCAAACAAAACTAAGGTTCAACTCTGCTAGTTGAATACACAGATCAGAAAGAAGTTTCGCAGAATCTTCTGTGTAGTATTTATTTGAAGATATTCTTTTTTCCGCTATAGGCCCCTAAGTGCTCCGAATGTCCACGTGCAATTTCTACAGAAAGAGTGTTTGGAACTGCTCAATCAAAAGTAAGTTTCAACTCTGCTAGTTGAATGCACAGATAAGAAGAGGCTTCATAGAATGCTTCAGTTTAGTTTTTATTTGAAGATATTCCTTTTTCCACCATAGGCCCCATAGCGCTCCAAATGTCCGCTTGCAGTTTCAACAGAGAGAGAGTTTCAGAACTTCTCATTCAAAAGTAATTTTCAACTCTGTTAGTTGAATGTGCAGATCAGAAAGGAGTTTCACAGGATGCTTCTGTGTAGTTTTTATTTGAAGATATTCCTTTTTCCACTATAGGCCTCTTAGCACTCCGAATGTCCACTTGCAGTTACTACAGAAAGAGTGTTTCAGAACTGCTCAATCAAAAGTAAGGTTCAACTCTGCTAGTTGAATGCACAGATCAGAAAGCAGCTTCGCAGAATGCTTCTGTGTAGTTTTTATTTGAAGATATTCCTTTTTCCACTATAGGCCCCTTAGCGCTCGGAATGTCCGCTTGCAGTATCTACAAAAAGACAGTTTCAAAACTCCTCAATCAAAAGTAAGGTTGAAATCTGCCTCGTAAATGCACAGAGCAGAAAGAAGTTTCGCACAATGATTCTGTGTAGTTTTTTTTGTAGATATAGCTTTTTCCTCTATAGGCCCCTTAGCGCTCCGAATGTCCGCTTGCAGTTTCTACAGAAAGAGTGTTTCAGAACTGCTCAATCAAAAGAAAGATTCAGCTATGCTAGTTGAATGCACAGACCAGAAGGAAGTTTCACAGAATGCTTCTGTGTAGTTTTTATTTGAAGATATTTCTTTTTCCACTGTAGGCCCCTTAGCGCTCTGAATATCCGTTTGCAGTTTCTACAGACAGAGTGTTTCAGAACTGCTCAATCAAAAGTAAAGTTCAACTATTGTAGCTTAATGCACAGATCAGAAAGTAGTTTTGCAGAATACATCTGTATAGTTATTATTTGAAGATATTCCTTTTCCTGCTATAGGCTCCTTAGCGATCAGAATGTCCGCTTGCAGTTTCTACAGAAAGAGTGTTTCAGAACTGCTCAATGAAAAGTAAGGTTAAACTCTGCTAGTTGAATGCACAGATCAGAAAGTAGTTTCGCAGAATGCTTCTGTGTAGTTTTTCTTTGAAGATATTCCTTTTTCCACTATAGGCCCCTTAGCGCTCCGAATGTCCGCTTGCAGTTTCTACAGAAAGAGTGTTTCAGAACTGCTCAATCAAAAGAAAGGTTCAACTCTACTAGTTGAATGAACCGATCAGAAAGAAGTTTCACAGAATGCTTCTGTGTAGTTTTTATTTGAAGATATTCCTTTTTCCACTATTGGCCCCTTAGCGCTCCGAAAGTCCGATTGCAGTTTCTACACAGAATGTTTCAGATCTGCTCAATCAAAAGTAAGTTTCAACACTGCTAGTTGATTACATGGATCAGAAAGTAGTTTCTCAGAATGCTTCTGTGTAGTTTTTACTTGAATATATTCCTTTTTCCACTATAGGCCTCTAAGCACTCCTATTGTCCTCTTACAATTTATACAGAAAGAGAACTCCAGACCTTCTCAATCAAAAGTAAGGTTCAACTCTGTTATTTGAATGCACAGATGGGAAAGATGTTTCGCAGAATGCTTCTGTGTAGTTTTTATTTGAAGATATTCCCTTTTCCACGATAGGCCCCTTAGTGCTCTGAATATCCGCTTGCAGTTTCTACAGAGAGTGAGTTTCAGAACTTCTCAATCAAAGAAAGGTTCAACTCTGTTAGTTGAATGCACAGATCAGAAAGAAATTTCACAGAATGCTTCAGTGTAGTTTTTATTTGAAGATATTCCTTTTTCCACTATAGGCCCCTTAGCGCTGCAAATGTCCACTTGCAGTTTCTACAGAAAGAGATTTTCAGAACTGCTCAATCAAAAGAAAGGTTCAACACTGACCGTTGAATGCACAGATCAGAAAGAAGTTTCACAGAATGCTTCTGAGTAGTTTGTATTTGAAGGTATTCATTTTTCCACTATATGCCCCTTAACGTTCCAAATGTCCACTACCAATTTCGACAGAAAAAGTGTTTCAGAACTGCTCAATCAAAAGTAAGTTTCAACTCTGCTAGTTGATTGCACTGATCAGAAAGAAGTTTCGCTGAATGCAGATGTGTAGTTTTTGTTTGAAGATACTCCTTATTCAACTCTAGGCCCCTTAGCGCACCACATGTCCGCTTGCGGTTTCTACAGAGAGAGAGTTTCAGAACTTCTCATTCAAAAGGAAGGTTCAAGTCTGTTAGTTGAATGCACATAACAGAAAGAAGTTTCATAGAACGGTTCTGTGTAGTTTTTATTTGAAGATATTCCTTTTTCCACTATTGGACCCTTAGCGCTCCGAATGTCCGCTTGCAGTTTCTACTGAAAGAGAGGTCCAGCACTTCTCAATCAAAAGTAAGGTTCAACCCTGTGAGTTGAATGCACAGATCAGAAAGAAGTTTCACAGAATACTTTTGTGTAGTTTTTATTTGGAGATATTCCTTTTTCCACGATAGGCCCCTTAGCGGTCCGAATATCCGCTTGCAGTTTCTACAGAGAGAGAGTTTCACAACTTCTCAGTCAAAAGTAAGGTTCAACTCTGTGAATTGAATCCACAGATCAGAAAGGAGTTTTGCAGAATGCTTCTTTGTAGTTTTTATTTGAAGATTTTCCTTTTTCCACTATAGGTCCCTCAGGGATCCGAATGTCCCCTTGCAGTTTCTACTGAAAGAGTTTATCAGAACTGCTCAATCAAAAGTAAGCTTCAAATCTGTTAGTTGAATGCTCAGAACAGAAAGTAGTTTCACAGAATGCTTCTGTGTAGTTTTTTTGAAGATATTCCTTTTCCACTGTTCGCCCATTAGTGCTCCCAATGTCCACTTGCAGTTTCTACAGGAAGAGTGTTTGAGAACTGCTCAATCAAAAGTAAGCATCAACTCTGTTACTGGAATGCACAGAAGAGAAACAAGTTTAACACAATGCTTCTGTGTACTTTTTATTTGAAGATAGTCCTTTCCCACAACAAGCCCGTTAGCACTCAGAATGTCCACTTACAGTTTCTACAGAAAGAGTGTTTCAGAAGTGCTCAATAAAAAGTAAGCTTCAACTCTGTCAGTGGAATGCACAGAACAGAAAAATGTTCCACAGAATGCTTCTGTGTAGTTTTTATTGCAAGATATATCTTTTTCAACTATAGGCCCCTTAGCGCTCCGAATGTCCACGAGCAGTATCTTCAGAAGAATGCTTCGGAACTGCACAATCAATAGTAAGCTTCAACTCTGTTAGTTGAATGCACAGAACAGAAGGAAGTTTCACAGAATGTTTCTGTGTAGTTTTTATTTGTAGATATAACTTTTTCCAATATAGGCCCCTTAGAACTCCGAATATCCACTTGCAGTTTCAACAGAAAGTGTGTTTCAGAACTGCTCAATCAAAAGTAAGCTTCAACTCTGTCAGTTGAATGCACAGAACACAACGAAGTTTCACTAAATGCTTGTGTGTAGTTTCTATTAAGGTATTCCTTTTTCCAATATAGGACACTTAGCTCTCCGAATGTCCCCTTGCAGTTTCCATGGAAAGAGTGTTTCAGAACTGCTCAATCAAAAGTAATGTTCAACTCTGTTAGTTGAATGCACAGAACAGAAAGAAGTTTCACAGAATGCTTCCGTGTAGTTTTTATTTGACGATATTCCTTTTTCCACTATGGCCCCTTAGTGCTCCGAATGTCCACTTGCAGTTCCTACAGAAAGAATGTTTCAGAACTGCTCAATCAAATGTAAGGTTCAACTGTGTTAGTTGAATGCTCAGAACAGAAAGAAGTTTCACATAATGCTTCTGTGTAGTTTTCATTTGAGGATATTCCTTTTTCCACTATAGGCCACTTAGCGCTCTGAATGTCCACTTGCAGTTGCTACAGAAAGTGTTTCAGAACTGCTCAATCAAAGGTACGCTTCAACTCAGTTAGTTGAATGCACATAACAGAAAGTAGTTTCACAGAATCGTTCTGTGTAGTTTTTTTTGAAGATACTCCTTTTTCCACTATTGGCCCCTTAGCGCTCCGAATGTCAACTTGCAGTTTCTACAGAAAGAGTGTTTCAGAACTTCTCAATCAAAAGTAAACCTCAACTCTGTTAGTTGAATGCACAGACCAGAAAGAATTTTCACAGAATGCTTCTGTGTAGTTTTTTGAAGATATTACTTTTCCACTGTTCGCCCATGAGCGCTCCGAATGTCCACTTCCAGTAACTACAGAAAGGGTGTTTCAGAGATGCTCAATCAGAAGTAAGGTTCAAATCTGTTAGTTGAATGCACAGAACAGAAAGAAATTACACAGAATGCTTCTGTGTAGTTTTTATTTGCAGATACTCCTTTTTCCAATATAGGCCACTTAGCGCTCCGAATGTCCACTTGCAGTTCCTACAGAAAGAGTGTTTCAGAACGGCTCAATCAAAGTAAGCTTCAACTCTTTTAGTTCAATGCAAAGAACAGAAAGAAGTTTTACAGAATGCTTCTGTGTAGTTTTTATTTGATGATATGCTTTTTCCACTATAGGCCCCTTAGCGCCCCGAATGTCCACTTGCAGTTTCTACAGAAAGGGTGATTCAGAAATGCTCAATCAAAAGTAAGGTTCAACTCTGTTAGTTTAATGCACTTAACAGTAAGAAGTTACAGAATGCTTCTATGTAGTTTTTCTGGGAGGATATTCCTTATTTCACTACAGGCCCCTTACCGCTCCGTATGTCCACTTGCAGTTTCTACAGAAAGTGTACTTCAGAACTGCTCAATCAAAAGTAAGCTTCAACTCTGTTAGTTGAATGCACAGAACACAAAGAAGTTTCACTGAATGCTTCTGTGTAGTTTGTATTAGGGTATTCCTTTTTCCAATATAGGACCCTTAGCTCTCTGAATGTCCCCTTGCAGTTTCAACGGAGAGAGTGTTTCAGAGCTGCTCAATCAAAAGTAAAGTTCAACTCTGTTAGTTAAATGCACAGAACAGAAAGAAGTTCCACAGAATACTTCTGTGTAGTTTTTACTTGAAGATATTCCTTTTTCCACTATGGCCCCTTGGCGCTTCGAATGTCCACTTGCAGTTCCTACAGAAAGAATGTTTCAGAACTGCTCAATCAAATGTAAGCTTCAACTCTGTTAGTTGAATGCACAGAAGAGAAAGAAGTTTCACATAATGCTTCTGTGTGGTTTTTATTTGAGGATATTCCTTTTTTCACTATAGGCCACTTAGCGCTCCGAATGTCCACTTGCAGTTGCTACAGAAAGAGTGTTTCAGAACTGCTCAATGAAAACTAACCTTCAACTCAGTTAGTTGAATGCACATAACAGAGAGAAGTTTCACAGAATGCTTCTGTGTAGTTTTTATTTGAAGATATTCCTTTTTCCACTATAGGCCCCTTATTGCTCCGAATGTCCACTGGCAGTTTCTACAGAAATTGTGAATCAGAATTGCTCAATCAAAAGTAAGGTTCAACTCTGTTAGTTGAATGCACTCAACAGTAAGAAGTTACAGAGTGCTTCTGTGTAGTTTTTATTTGAGGATATTCCTTATTTCACTATAAGCCCCTTACCGCTCTGTATGTGCACCTGCCGTTTCTACAGAAAGAGTGCTTCAGAACGGCTCAATCAAAAGTGAGCTTCAACACTGTTAGATAAATACACAGAACAGAAAAATTTCACAGAATGCTTCTGTGTGGTTTTTATTTGACGATATTTCTTGTTCCACTATAGGCCCCTTAGCGCTTCAAATGTTCACTTGCAGTTTCTACAGAAAGAGTTTATCAGAACTGCTCAATCAAAAGTAAGCGTCAACTCTGTTATTTGAAAGCACAGAACAGAAAGGATTTTCACAGAATGCTGCAGTGTAGTTTATATTTGAGGATATTCCTTTTTCCACTATAGGCCCCTGAGCGCTCCGAATGTCCACTTGCAGTTTCTACAGAAAGTGTGTTTCAGAACTGCTTTATCAAATGTAAGGTTCAACTCTGTTAGTTGAATGCACAGAACAGAAAGAAGTTTCGCAGAATGCTTCTGTGTAGTTTTTACTTGAAGATATTACTTTTTCCACTATACGCACATTAGTGCTCCGAATGTCCACTTCCAGTACCTACAGAAAGGGTGTTTCAGAGATGCTCAATCAAAAGTAAGGTTCAAATCTGTTAGTTGGATGCACAGAACAGAAAGAAATTCCACAGAATGCTTCTGTGTAGTTTTTATTTGCAGATACTCCTTTTTCTAATATAGGACCCTTAGCGCTCTGAATGTCCACTTGCAGTTCCTACAGAAAGAGTGTTTCACAACTGCTCAATCAAAAGTAAGCTTCAACTCTTTTAGTTGAATGCAAAGAACAGAAAGAAGTTTTACAGAATGCTTCTGTGTAGTTTTTATTTGAGGATATTCCTTTTTCCACTGTTGTCCCTTAGCGCTCTGAATGTCCACTTGCAGTTTCAAAGAAAGAGTGTTTCAGAACTGGTGAATCAATAGTAAGCTTCAACTCAGTTAGCTGAATGCACGGAACAGAAAAAGTTTCACAGAATGCTTCTGTGTAGTTTTTATTTGAAGGTATTCCTTTTTACACTGTAGGTCCCAAAGCGCTCTGAATGTCCACTTGCAATTTCTACAGGAAGAATATTTCAGAACTGCTCAATCAAAAGTAAGGTTCAACTCCGTTTGTTGAATGCACAGAATAGAAAGAAGTTTCACAGAATGCTTCTGTGTAGTTTTTATTTGAGGATATGCTTTTTCCACTATAGGCCCCTTAGCGCTCCGAATGTCCACTTGCAGTTTCTACAGAAAGGGTGATTCAGAATTCCTCAATCAAAAGTAAGTTTCAACTCTGTTAGTTGAATGCACTTAAGAGTAAGAAGTTACAGAATGCTTCTGTGTAGTTTTTCTTTGAGGATATTCCTTTTTTCACTACAGGCCCCTTACCGCTCCGTATGTCCACTTGCAGTTTCTACAGAAAGAGTGCTTCAGAACTCCTCAATCAAAAGTAAGCTTCAACTCTGTTAGACAAATGCACAGAACAGAAAGAAGTTTCACAGAATGCTTCTGTGTAGTTTTCATTTGAAGATGTTCCATTTCCACTATAGGCCCCTTAGCGCTCCGAAAGTCCACTTGCAGTTTCTACAGAAAGAGTGTTTCAGAACAGCTAAATAAAAAGCAAGCTTCAACTCTGTTAGTTGAATGCAGAGAACAGAAAGAAGTTTCACAGAATGCTGCAGTGTAGTTTTTATTTGAGGATATTCCTTTTTCCACTATAGGCCCATGAGCACTCTGAATGTCCACTTGCAGTTTCTACAGAAACAGTGTTTCAGAACTGCTCAGTCAAAAGTAAACTTCAACTCTGTTAGTTGAATGCACAGAACAGAAAGAAATTTCACAGAACGCTTCTGTGAAATTTTTATTTGAAGATACACCTTTTTCCACAATTGGCCCCTTAGCGCTCCTAATGTCCAGTTGCAGTTTCTTCAGGCAGAGTGTTTCAGAACTGCTGAAAAAATGTATGCTTCAACTCTGTTAGTTGAAAGTACAGAACAGAAACGCGTTTCACAGAATGCTTCTGTGTAGTTTTTATTTAAAGATATTCCTTTTTCCACTATAGACCCCTTAGCACTCTGAATGTCCACTTACAGTTTCTACAGAAATACTGTTTCAGAGCTGCTCAAAGAAAAGTAAGCTTCAACTCTGTTAGTTGAATGCACAGAACACAAAGATGTTTCACAGAATTCTTCTGTGTAATTTTTATTCGAAGACATTCCTTTTTCCACTATATGCCCCTTAGTGCTCTGTATGTCCACTTGCAGTTTCTAAAGAAAGAGTGTTTCATAACTGCTCAGTCAAAAGTAAACTTCAACTCTGTTTGTTGAATGCACAGAACATGAAGTAATTTCACAGAATGCTTCTGTGAAATTTTTATTTGAAGATATACCTTTTTCCACAATAGGCCCCTTAGCGCTCCGAATGTCCAGTTGCAGTTTCTTCAGAAAGAGTGTTTCAGAACTGCTGAATCAAAAGTAAGCTTCAAGTCTGTTAGTTGAATGCACAGAGCAGAAAGACGTTTCACAGAACGCTTCTGTGTAGTTTTTATTTGAAGACATTCCTTTTTCCACTGTAGGGCCCTTGGCGCTCCAAATGTCCACTTGCAGTTTCTAAAGAAAGAGTGTTTAAGAACTGCTCAATGAAAAGTAAGCTTCAACTCTGTGAGTTGAATGCACAGAAAACAAAGAGGTTTCACAGAATGCTTCTGTGTAGTTTCTATTAGGGTATTCCTTTTTCCACTATAGGCCCCTTAGCGCTATGAATGTCAACTTGCAGTTTCTACAGAAAGAGTGTTTCAGAACCGCTGAATCACAAGTAAGCTTCAACTCTGTTAGTTGAATGCACAGAAGAGAAGGAAGTTTCAGAGAATGCTTCTGTGTAGTTTTTATATGAAGGTATTCCTTTTTCCACTATAGGCCCCTTAGGCTCTGAATGTCCACTTGCTGTTTCTACAGACAGAGTGTTTGAGAACTGCTCAATCAAAAGTAAGCTTCAACTCTGTTAGCAGAATGCACAGAAGAGAAAGAAGTTTTGCATAATGCTTCAGTGAGGTTTTTATTTGAGGATATTCCTTTTTCCAATATTGGCACCTTAACTCTCTGAATGTATACTTGCAGTTCCTACAGAAAGAGTGTTTCTGAACAGCTCAATCAAATGTAAGCTTCAACTCTGTTAGTTGAATGCACAGAACAGAAGGAAGTTTCACAGAATGATGCTGTGTAGTTTTTATTTGAGGATATTCCTTTTTCCACTATAGGCCCCTTAGCTCTCCAAATGTCCACTTGCAGTTCCTACAGAAAGAGTGTTTCAGAACTGCTCAAACAAAACTAAGCTTTAACTCGGTTAGTTGAATGCACAGAACACAAAGAGGTTTCACAGAATGCTTCTGTGTAGTTTCTATTAGGGTATTACCTTTTCCACTATAGGCCCCTTTGCACTCTGAATGTCCACTTGCAGTTTCTACAGAAAGAGTGTTTGAGAACTGCTCAGTCAAAAGTAAGCTTCAACACTGTTACTGGAATGCAAAGAAGAGAAAGATGTTTCACAGAATGTTTCTGTGAAGTTTTTGTTTGAGGATATTCCTTTTTCCACTATAGGCCCCTTAACGCTCCGAATGTCCACTTGCAGATTTTACAGAAAGAGTGTTTCAGAACTGCTCAAACAAATGTAAGCTTCAACTCTGTTAGTTGAATGCACGGAACAGAAAGAAGTTTCTCAGAATGCTTCTGTGTAGTTTTTATTTGAAGATATTTCTTTTTCCAGTATAGGCCCGTTAGCGCTCTGAATGTCCACTTGCAGTTTCTACAGAAAGAGTGTTTCAGAACTGCTCAATCAAAAGTAACCTTCAACTCTGTTAGTTGAATGCACAGAACAGAAAGAAATTTCACATAATGCTTTTGTGAAGTTTTTATTTGAAGATATTCCTTTTTCCAGTCTAGGCCCCTTAGCACTCCAAAAGTCCACTTGCAGTTTCTTCAGAAAGAGTGTTTCAGAACTGCTCAATCAAAAGTAGGCTTCAATTCAGTTAGATGAATGCACAAAACAGAAAGAAATTTCACAGAATGCTTCTGTGTAGATTTTAGTTGTACATATTACTTTTTCCACTGTAGGCCCCTTATTGTTCCGAATTTCCACTTGCTGTTTCTACAGAAAGAGTGTTTCAGAACTGCTCAAACAATAGTAAGCTTCAACTCTGTTAGTTGAATGCACAGAACAGAAAGAAGTTTCACAGAAAGCTTCTGTGTAGTATTTATTTAAAGATATTCCTTTTCCACTATAGGACCCTTAGCACTCCGAATGTCCACTTGCAGTTTCTGCAGAAAGAGTGTTTCAGAACTGCTCTATCAAAAGTAAGGTTCAACTCTGTTAGTTGAATACACAGATCAGAAAGTAGTTTCGCAGAATGCTTCTGTGTGGTTTTTACTTGAAGATAATCCTTTTTCCACTACTGGCCCCTTAGCCCTTTGAATGTCCGCTTGTAGTTTCTATAGAAAGAGTGTCTCAAAACCCCTAAATCAAAAGTAACGTTCAACTCTGCTAGTCTAATGTAGAGATCAGAAAGAAGTCTCGCCGAATGCTTCTGTGTAGTTTTTATTTCAAGATATTCCTTTTTCCACTACAGGCCCCTTAGCGCACTGAATGTCCGCATGCAGTTTCTACAGAAAGAGTGTTTCAGAACTGCTCAATCAAAAGTAAGGTTCAACTCTGCTAGTTGAATGCACTGATCAGAAAGTAGTTTCGCAGAATGCTTCTGTGTAAATTTTAGTTGAAGATATTCCTTTTTCCACTATATGCCACTTAGCCCTCCGAATGTCCGCTTGCACTTCCTACAGAAAGAGTGTTCCAGAACTGCTCAATCAAAAGTAAGGTTCAACTCCGCTAGTTGAATGCACAGATCAGAAAGAAGTTTTGCAGAATGCTTCTGTGTAGTTTTTATTTGAAGATATTCCTTTTTCCACTATGGGCCCCTTAGTGCTCCAAATGTCCGCTTGCAGTTTCTACAGAGACAGAGTTTCAGAACTTCTCCTTCAAAAGTAAGCTTCAACTCTTTTAGTTGAAAGCACAGATCAGAAACTAGTTTTGCAGAATGCTTCTGTGTAGTTTTTATTTGAAGATATTCGTTTTTCCACTATAGGCCCCGTAGCGCTCCGAATGTCCGCTTGCATTTCCTACAGAAAGAGTGTTTCAGAACTGTTCAATCAAAAGTAAGGATCAACTCTGCTAGTTGAATGAACAGATCATAAAGAAGTTTCACAGAATGCTTCTTTGTACTTTTTATTTGATGTTATCACTTTTTCCACTATAGGCCCCTTAGCGCTCTGAATGTCCGCTTGCAGTTTCTACAGAAAGAGTGTTTCAGAACTGCTCAATGAAAAGAAAGGTTCAACTCAGCTAGTTGAATGCACAGATCAGAAAGAAGTTTCGCAAAATGCTTTTGTGTAGTTTTTATTTGAAGATATTCCTTGTTCCACTCTAGGACCCTTAGCGCTCCAAATGTTCGCTTGTAGTTTCTACAGAAAGAGTGTTTCAGAACTGCTCAATCAAAAGTATGGTTAATCTCCTCTAGTTGAATGCACAGATCAGAAAGAAGGTTCGCACACTGCTTCTTTGTAGTTTTCATTTGAAGTTATTGCTTTTTCCACTTTAGGCCCCTTAGCACTCAGAATGTCTGCTTGCAGTTTCTACAAAAGGAGTGTTTCAAAACTCCTCAATCAAAAGTAAGGTTCAACTATGCTAGGTAAATGCAGAGATCAGGAAGAAGGTTCGCAGAATGCTTCCGTGTAGTTTTTATTTGAAGATATATCTTTTTCCACTATAGGCCCCTTAGCATTCCCACTGTCCACTTGCAGTTTCTACAGAGGGGGAGTTTCAGAACTTCAGATTCAAAGGTAAGGTTCAACTCTGTTAGTTGAATGCAGAGATCTGAAAGAAGGTCTGCAGAATGGTTCTGTGTAGTTTTTATTTGAAGTTATTCCTTTTTCCACTATAGGCCCCTTAGGGCTCCGAATGTCCGCTAGCAGTTTCTACAGAAAGAGTGTTTCAGAACTGCTCAATCAAACGTAAGGTTCAACTCTGCTAGTTGAATGCGCAGATGAGAAACAAGTTTCGCAGAATACTTCTGTGTAGTTTTTATTTGAAGATATTCCTTTTTACACTATTGGCTCCTTAGTGCTCCGAATGTCCACTTGCAGTTTCTACAGAAAGAGTATTTCAGAACTGCTCAATCAAAGGTAAGGTTCAACTCTGCTAGTTGAATGCATGGACTGGAAAGAAGTTTCACAGAACGCTTCCGTGTAGTTTTTATTTGAAGTTATTCCTCTTTCCACTATAGGTCCCTTAGCCCTCCGAATGTCTGTTCGCAGTTTCTACAGAAATAGTGTTTCAGAATTGCTCAATCAATAGGAAGATTCAACTCTGCTAGCTGAAGGCACAGATCAGAAAGAAGTTTCGCAGAATGCTTCTGTGTAGTTCTTAATTGAAGATATTCCTTTTCCCACTATAGGCCCATTAGCGGTATGAATGTCCGCATGCAGTTTCTACAGAAAGAGTGTTTCAGAACTGCTCAATCATAAGTAAGGTTCAACTCTGCGAGTTGAATGCACAGATCAGAAAGAAGTTTCGCATAACAATTCTGTGTAGTTTTTATTTGAAGTTATTCCTTTTTCCACTACAGGCCCCTTAGTGCTCCGAATGTCCGCTTGTAGTTTCTATAGAAAGAGTGATTCCGAAATGCTCAATCGAAAGTAAGGTTCAACTCTGGTAGTTGAATGCAGAAATCAGAAAGAAGTTTCGCAGAATGCTTCTGTGTAGTTTTTATTTGAAGATATTACTTTTCCCACTATAGGCCCCTTAGCGTTCTGAATGTCCACTTGCAGTTTGTACAGAAAGAGAGTTTCAGAAGTTCTCAATCAATAGTAATCTTCCACACTGTTAGTTGAATGCACAGATCAGAAAGAAGTTTCCCAGAATGCTTCTGTGTGGTTTTTATTTGAAGATATTCCTTTTTCCACTATAGGCTTCTCACCGCTCCGAATGTCCGCTTGCAGTTTCTACAGAAAGAGTGTTCCAGAACTTCTCAATCAAATGTAAGTTTCAACTCTGTTAGTTGAATGCACAGATCAGAAAGAAGTTTCACAGATTGCTTCTGTGTAATTTTTATTTGAAGATATTCCTTTTTCCACTATTGTGTCCTTAGCGCTCCAAATGTCCGCTTGCAGTTTCTACAAGAAGAGTGTTTCATAACTGCACAATCAAAACTAAGGTTCAACTCCGCTAGTTGAATGCACAGATCAGAAAGAAGTTTCGCAGAATGCTTCTGTGTAGTATTTATTTGAAGATATTCCTTTTTCCACTATAGGCCCCTAAGCCTCCGAATGTCTGCTTGCAATTACTACAGAAAGTGGGTTTCAGAACTGCTTAATCAAAAGTAAGGTTCACCTCTGTTAGTTGAATGCACAGATCAGAAAGAAGTTTTGCAGAATGCTTCTGTGTAGTTTTTATTTGAAGATATTCCATTTTCCACTATAGTCCTTTTAGCACTCCGAATGTCCGCTAGCAGTTCCTACAGAAAGACAGTTTCAGAACTTCTCAATCAAAAGTAAGGTTCAACTGTGCTAGTTGAATGCACAGATCAGAAAGATGTTTCACAGAATGCTAATGTGCAGTTTTTATTTGAAGATATTCCTTTTCCACAATAGGCCCCATAGCGCTCCGAATATCCGCTTGCAGCTTCTAAAGAGAGAGAGTTTCATAACTTCTCAATCAAAAGTAAGGTTCAACACTGTTAGTTGAATGCACAGATCAGAAAGAAGTTTCCCAGAATGCTTGTATGTAGTTTTTATTTGAAGATATCCTTTTCCACTATAGGCCTCTCACCGCTCTGAATTTCCGCTTGCAGTTTCTACAGAAAGAGAGGTCCAGAACTTCTCAATCAAAAGTAAGGTTCAACTCTGTTAGTTGAATGCACAGATCAGAAAGAAGTTTCGCAGATTGCTTCTGTGTAGTTTTTATTTGAAGATATTCCTTTTTCCACTATAGGCCACTTATAGCTCCGAATGTCTGCTTCCAGATTCTACAGAAAGAATGTTTCAGAACTGCTCAATCAAAAGTAAGGTTCAAATCTGCTTGTTGAATGCGCAGATGAGAAAGAAGTTTCGCAGAAGGCTTCTGTGTAGTTTTTATTTGAAGATATTCTTTTTTCCGCTATTGGCCCCTTAGCCCTGCGAATGTCCGCTTGCAGTTTCTACAAGAAGAGGGTTTCAGAACTGCACAATGAAAACTAAGTTTCAACTCCGCTAGTTAAATGCACATATCAGAAAGAAGTTTCGCAGAATGCTTCTGTGTAGTTTTTATTTGAAGATATTACTTTTTCCACTATAGGCCCCTAAGCGCTCAGAATGTCTGCTTGCAGTTTCTACAGAAAGAGGTTTCAGAACTGCTCAATCAAAAGTAAGGTTCAACTCTGTTAGTTGAATGCACAGATCAGAAAGAAGTTTCACGGAATGCTTCTGTGTAGTTTTTATTTGAAGATATTCCATTTTCCACTATAGGCCTCTTAGCACTCCGAATGTCGCTAGCAGTTTCTAAGGAAGACAGTTTCAGAACTTCTCAATCAAAACTAAGGTTCAACTGTGGTAGTTGAATGCACAGATCAGAAAGTTGTTTCACAGAATGCTAATGTGCAGTTTTTCTTTGAAGTTATTCCTTTTTCCACGATAGGCCCCTTAGTGCTCCGAATATCCGCTTGCAGTTTCTACAGAGAGAGAGTTTCAGAACTTCTCAATCAAAAGTAAGTTTCAACTCTGTTAGTTGAATGCACAGATCAGAAAGAGTTTCGCAGAATTCTTCTGTGTAGTTTTTATTTGAAGATATTCCTTTTCCACTATAGGCCCCGTAGCGCTCCGAATGTCCTCTTGCAGTTTCTACAGAGAGAGAGTTTCAGAACTTCTCAATCAAAAGTACGGTTCAACTCTGTTAGTTGAATGCACAGATCAGAAAGCAGTTTCGTAGAATTCTTCTGTGTAGTTTTTATTTGTAGATATTCCTTTGTCCACTATAGCCCATAGTGCTCTGAATGTCCGATTGCAGTTCCTATAGAAAGAGTGTTTCAGAACTGCTCAATCAAAAGTATGGTTCAAATCTGTTACTTGAATGCACAGAACAGAAAGAAGTTCCACAGTATGCTTCTGTGTAGTTTTTATTTGAAGATATTCCTTTTTCCACTATAGGCCCCTTAGCGCTCCGAATATCAGATTGCAGTTTCTATAAGAATAGTGTTTCAGAACTGCACATTCAAAACTAAGGTTCAAATCTTCTAGTTGAATGCACTCCTCAGAAAGAAGTTTCACAGAAGGCTTCTGTGTAATATTTATTTGAAGATATTCCTTTTTCCACTATAGGCCCCTAAGCTATCTGAATGTCCGCTTGCAGTTTCTACAGAAAGAGAGTTTCAGAACTTCTCAATCAAATGTAAGGTTCAACTCGGTTAGTTGAATGCACAGATCAGAAAGCATTTTTGTAGAATTCTTCTGTGTAGTTTTTATTTGAAGATATTCCTTTTTCCACTATAGGCCCCTTAGGCTCCAAGGGTCCGTTTGCAGTTTCTACAGAAAGAGTGTTTCAGAATTGCTCAATCAATATGAAGTTCAACTCTGCTAGTTGAATGCAGAGATCAGAAAGTAGTTTCACAGAATGCTTCTGTGTAGTTTTTATTTGAAGATATTCCTTTTCCCACTCTGGGCCCCTAAGTGCACAGAATGTCCACTTGCACTTTCTACATAACTGTGGTTCAGAACTGCTCAATCAAAAGTAAGGGTCAACTCTGATAGTTGAATGGAGAGATCTGAAAGATGTTTCACACAATGCTTCTGTGTAGTTTTTATTGGAAGATATTCCTTTTTTCACGATAGGCTGCGTAGCGCTCCAAATGTCCACTTGAAGTTTCTACAGCAAGAGTGTTTCAAAACTCCTCAATCAAAAGTAAGGCTCAATTCTGTTAGTTGAATGCACAGATCAGAAAGAAGTTTTACAGAATGATTCTGTGTAGTTTTTATTTGAAGATATTCCTGTTTCCACGATAGGCCACATAGCGCTCCAAAGGTCCACTTGCAGTTTCTACAGAAAGAGTGTTTCAAATCTCCTCAAACTAAATTAAGGTTCAACGCTCTTAGTCGAATGCACAGATAAGAAACAAGTTTCACAGAATGCTTCCGTGTAGTTTTTATTTGAAGATATTCCTTTCTCCACATAGGTCACGTAGTGCACCAAATATCCACTTGCAGTTTCTACAGAAAGAGTGTTTCAAACTCCTCAATAAAAAGTGAGTTTCGACTCTGTTAGTCGAATGCACAGATCACATAGAAGTTTCTCAGAATGCTTCTGTGTAGTTTTTATTTGAAGATACTCCTTTTTCCACGGTAGGCCGCGTAGCGCTCCAAATGTCCACTTGCAGTTTGTACAGAAAAGCTGTTTCAAAACTCCTTCATCAAAAGTAAGGTTCAAATCTGTTAGTAGAAAGCACAGATCAGAAAGAAGTTTCACAAAATTCTTCAGCGTAGTTTTTATTTGAAGATATTCCTATTTCCACGATAGGCCGCGTAGCGATCCAAATGTCCACTTGCAGTTTCTACAGAAGGATTGTTTCAAAATTCCTCAATCAAAAGTAAGATTCAATGCACTTAGTCGAATGCACAGATCAGAAAGAGGTTTCACAGAGTGCTTGTGTGTAGCCTTTATTTGAAGACATTCCTTTTACACCATAGGCTGCGTAGTCCTGCAAATGTCCATTTGCAGTTTCTACCGAAAGAGTGTTTCAAAACTCCTCAATCAAAAGTAAGGTTCCACTCTGTTATTTGAATGCACAGATCAGAAAGAAGTTTCACAGAATGCTTCTGCGTAGTTTTTATTTGAAGTTATTCCTTTTTCCACTCTAGGCCACGTAGCATGCCGAATGTCCACTTGCAGTTTGTACAGTAAGAGTGTTTCAAACTCCTCTATTAAAAGTAACTTTCAACCCTTTTAGTTGAACACACATATCAGAAAGATGTTTCACAGAATGCTTCTGTGTAGTTCTCATTTGAAGATATATCTTTTTCCAAGATAGGCCGCGTAGCGCTCCAATTGTACACTTGCAGTTTCTACAGAAAGAGTGTTTCAAAACTCCTCAATCAAACGTAAGGTTCAACTCTGTTAGTCAAATGCACAGTTCAGAAAGAAGTTTCATAGAAGGCTTCTGTTTATTTTTTATTTGAAGATACTCCTTTTTCCACGATAGGCTGCTCAGTGCTCCAAATGTCCAGTTGCAGTTCTTACAGAGAGAGTGTTTCAAAACTCCTCAATGAAAAATAAGGTTCAACTGTGTTAGTTGAAGGCACGGATCAGAAAGAAGTTTCACAGAAGGTTCTGCATAGTTTTTATTTGAAGATATTCCATTTTCCACGATAGGTCTAGGAGCGTTCCAAATGTCCACTTGCAGTTTCTACTTAAAGAGTGTTTCAAAACTCCTCAATCAAAAGTAAGGTTCTACGCTGTTAGTCGAAAGCACAGATCAAAAAGAAGTTCCACAGCATGCTTCTGTGTAGTTTTTATTTGAAAATACTCCTTTTTCCACGGATAGGCCACTAAGCACTCTAAATGTCCACTTTTAGTTTCTACAGAAAGTGTGTTTCAAAACTCCTCAATCAAAAGTAAGGTTCAACTCTGTTATTTGAATGCACAGATCAGAAAGATGTTTCACAGAATGCTTCTGTGTAGTTTTTATTTGGAGATATTCCTTTTTCCACTATAGGCCACGTAGCGCTCCAAAAGTCCAATTGCATTTTCTACAGAAAGAGTGTTTCAAAACTCCTCTATCAAAAGTAAGTTTCAACTCTTTTAGTTTAATGCACAGACCAGAAAGAAGTTTCACAAAATGCTTCTGTGTAGTTTTCGTTTGAAGATATTCCTTTTTCCATGATAGGCCTCATAGCGCACAAAATGTCCACTTGCACTTTCTACACAAAGAGTGTTTCAAAACTCCTCAGTCAAAGTAGGTTCAACACTGTTAGTTGAATGCACAGACAGTAGTTTCACAGAATGCTTCTGTGTAGTTTTTATTCAAAGATATTGCTTTTTCCTCAACATTCCACGCAGCGCTCTAAATGTCCACTTGCAATTTCTACAGAAAGTGTGTTTCAAAACTCAGCAATCAATAGTAAGTTTCAACTCTGTTAGTCGAATGTACAGATCAGAAAGAATTTTCACAGAATGCTTCTGTGTAGTTTTCCTTTGAAGATATTCCTTTTTCCACGAAAGGCCGCCTGTCGCACCAAATGTCCACTTGCAGTTACTACAGAAAGAGTGTTTCAAAACTCCTCAATCAAAAGTAAGGTTCAAATCTCTTAGTCGATTGCACAGATCAGAAAGAAGTTTCACAGAATGCTTCTGTGTAGTTTGTATTTGAAGACATTATTTTTTCCGCGATAGGGCAGGTAGCGCTCCAAATGTCCACTTGCCGTTTCTACAGAAAGATTGTTTCAAAACCCCTCAATCAAAAGTGACGTTCAACTCTCATAGTTGAATGCACAGATCAGAAACAATTTTCACACAATGCTTCTGTGTAGTTTTTTTTGAAGATATTCCTTTTTCCACCATAGTCCACTTAGCGCTCCAAATGTCCAATTGCAGTTTCTACAGAAAGAGTGTTTCAAAACTCCTCTATCAAAAGTTAGGTTCAACTCTGTTAGTTGAACACACAGATCAGAAACATTTTCACAGAATGCTTCTGTGTAGTTTTATTTGAAGATAATCCTTTTTCCACGATAGGCCACGTAGCTCTCCAAATAATCAATAGCACTTCCTACAGGAAGAGTGTTTGAAAACTCCTCAATCAAAATTAAGGTTCAACTCTGTTAGTCAAATGCACAGATCAGAACGAGGTTTCACCGAATGATTCTGTGTAGTTTTTATTTGAAGATAATCCTTTTTCCACGATAGGCCTCGTAGTGCTCCAAATGTCCACTTGCAGTTTCTACAGAAAGAGTGTTTCAAAACTCCTAAGTCAAAAGGAAGGTTCATTTACGTTAGTCGAATGCGCAGATCAGAAACAAGTTTCCCAAAATGCTACTCTGTAGTTTTCATTTGAACATATTCCTTTTCCACTACAGGCTGCATAGCGCTGAAAATGTCCACTTGCAGTTTGTACAGAAAGAGTGTTTCAAAACTCCTCAATCAAAAGTAAGGTTCAATTCTCTTAGTTGAATGCACAGATCAGAAAGAAGTTTCACAGAATGCTTCTGTGTAGTTTTTATTTGAAGATATTCCTTTTTCCACAATAGGCCTCGTAGCACTCCATATGTCCACTTGCAGTTTCTACAGAAAGAGTGTTTCAAAACTCCTCAATCAAAAGTGAGGTTCAATGCTCTTAGTCAAATGCACAGATTAGAAATAGGTTTCACAGAGTGCTTCTGTGTAGCCTTTATTTGAAGACATTCCTTATTCCACGATAGGCTGCATAGTGCTGCAAATGTCCAGTTGCGGTTTCTACAGAAAGAGTGTTTCAAAACTCCTCAATCAAAAGTAAGGTTCATCTCTGTTATTTGAATGCAGAGATCAGAAAGAAGTTTCACAGAATGCTTCTGTGTAGTTTTTATTTGAAGATATTCCTATTTCCACCAAAGGCCGCGTAGCGCTTGGAATGTCCACTTGCAGTTTCTACAGAAAGAGTGTTTCAAGCTCCCCTATTAAAAGTAACCTTCAACTCTGTTAGTTGAACATGCAGATCAGAAAGAAGTTTCACAGAATGCTTCTGTGTAGTTTTTATATGAAGATGTATCTTTTTACACGATAGGCTGCGTAGTGCTCCAAATGTCCACTTGCAGTTTCTACAGAAAGACTGTTTCAAAACTCCTCAATCAAAAGTAAGGTTCAATGCTTTTAGTCGAATGCACAGATCAGAAAGATGTTTCACAGAATGCTTCTGTGTAGCTTTTATTTGAAGACATTCCTTTTTCCAAGATAGGCCGCGTAGTGCTCCAAATATCCAGTTGCAGTTCCTACAGAAAGAGTGTTTCAAAACTCCTCAAGGAAAAGTACTGTTCAACTGTGTTAGTTGAAGGCACGGATGAGAAAGAAGTTTCACAGAATGGTTCTGC
Source organism: Nomascus leucogenys (assembly GCF_006542625.1). Taxonomy (NCBI): domain Eukaryota; kingdom Metazoa; phylum Chordata; class Mammalia; order Primates; family Hylobatidae; genus Nomascus; species Nomascus leucogenys. The sequence goes on from NW_022096325.1 coordinate 161,276, forward strand.
GTAGTTTTTATTTCAAGATATTCCATTTTCCGTGATAGGCAGAGGAGCATTCCAAATGTCCACTTGCAGTTTCTACAGAAAGAGTTTTTCAAAACTCCTAAATCAAAAGTAAGGTTCTACACTGTTAGTCGAATGCACAGATGAAAAAGTATTTTCACAGAATGCTTCTGTGTAGTTTTTATTTGAAAATCTTCCTTTTTCCACGATAGGCTGCCTAGCGCTACAAATGTCCAGTTGCAGTTTCTACAGAAAGAGTGTTTCAAAATTACTCAATCAAAACTAAGGTTGAACTCTGTTATTTGAATGCACAGATCAGAAAGAAGATTCACAGAATGCTTCTGCGTAGTTTTTATTTGAAGATATTCCTTTTTCCACTATAGGCCCGTAGCGCTCTAATTGTCCAATTTCAGTTTATACAGAAAGAGTATTTCAAACTCCTCTATTAAAAGTAACTTTCAACTCTGTTAGTTGAACACACAGCTCAGAAAGAAGTTTCACAGAATGCTTCTGTGTAGTTTTTATTTGAAGATATATCTTTTCCAGGATAGGCCGCATAGCGCTCCAAATGTCCACTTGCAGTTTCTACAGAAAGACTGTTTCAAAACTCCTCAATCAAAAGTAAGTTTCAACTCTGTTAGTAGAAAGCACAGAGCTGAATCAAGTTTCACAGAATGCTTCTGTGTAGTTTTTATTTGAAGATATTCCTTTTTCCACGATAGGCTGCCTAGCGCTACAAATGTCCACTTGCAGTTTCTACAGAAAGAGTGTTTCAAAACTCCTCAATCAAAAGTAAGGTTAAACTCAGTTAGTTGAATGCACAAATCGGAAAAAATTTCCAGAATGCTTCTTTTTAGTTTTTATTTGAATATATTACTTTTTCCACGATAGGCCGCCAAGCGCTCCAAATGTCCACTTGCAGTTTCTACAGAAAGAGTGTTTCAATACTCCTCAGTCAAAAGTAACGCTTAACTCTGTTAGTTGAATCCACAGATCAGAAAGAAATTTCATAGAATGCTTCTGTATAGTTTTTATTTGAAGATAGTTCTTTTTCAATGATAGGCCGTGGAGCGTTCCAATCGTCCAATTGCAATTTCTACAGAAAGAGTGTTTCAAAGCTCCTCAATCAAATGTAAGGTTCAACTCAGTTACTTGAACGCACAGATCAGAAAGAAGTTTCACAGAATGTTTCTGTGTAGTTTTTATTTGAAGATATTCCTTTTTCCACGATAGGCCGCGTATCGCTACAAATGTCCACTTGCAGTTTTTACAGAAAGAGTGTGTCAAAACTACTAAATCAAAAGTAAGTTTCAACAATTTTAGTTGTATGCACAGATCAGAGTGAAGTTTCACAGAATTCTTCTGTGTATTTGTATTTGAATATATTCGTTTTTCCATGATATGCCAGGTAGGGCTCCAAATGTCCACTTGTAGTTTCTACAGAAAGCGTGTTTCAAACTCCTCAATCAAAAGTAAGGTTGAACTCTGTTATTTCAATGCACAGATCAGAAAGAAGTTTCACAGAATGCTTCTGTGTAGTTTTTATTTGAAGATATTCCTTTTTCCAAGATAGGCCACGTAACGCTCCAAATGTCCACTTGCAGTTTCTACAGAAAGAGTGTTTCAAAACTCCTCAATCAAAACTAAGGTTCAACGCTCTTTGTTGAATGCACAGATCAGATAGAGGTTTCACAGAATGATTCTGTGTAGCCTTTATTTGAAGACATTCCTTTTTCCACGATAGGCCGCATAGTCCTGCAAATGTCCAGTGGCAGTTTCTACAGAAAGAGTGTTTCAAAACTCCTCAATGAAAAGTAAGCTTCCACTCTGTTAGTTGAAGGCATGGATCAGAAACAGGTTTCACAGAATGCTTCTCTGTAGTTTTTATTTGAAGATATTCATTTTTCCACAATAGGCCGAGAAGCGTTCCAAATGTCCACTTGCAGTTTCTACAGAAAGAGTGTTTCAAAACTCCTCAATCAAAAGTAAGGTTGAATTCTCTTAGTTGAATGCACAGATCAGAAGGAAGTTTCGCAGAATGTTTCTGTGTAGTTTTTATTGAAGATATTCCTTTTTGCATGATAGGATGCATAGCACTCAAAATGTCCACTTGCAGTTTCCACAGAAATAGTGTTTCAAAACTCCTCAATCAAAAGTAAGGTTCAATTCTGTTAGTTGAATGCACCGATCAGAAAGAAGTTTCACAGAATGCTTCTGTTTAGTTTTTATTTGAAGATATTCCTTTTTCCAAGATAGGCCTCTAAGCGCTCCAAATGTACACTTGCAGTTTCTACTGAAAGAGTCTTTCAAATCTCCTAAATCAAAAGTAAGGTTCAACTCGGTTAGTTGAATGCACAATTCAGAAAGAAGATTCAGAGAATGCTTCTGTTTAGTTTTCAGTAGAAGATATTCCTTTTTCCACGATAGGCCACGTAGCGCTCAAATGTCCACTTGAAGTTTCTACCGAAAGAGTGTTTCAAAACTCAATCAAAAGTATGGTTCAAGTCTGTTAGTTGAATGCACAGATGAGAAAGAATTTTCACACAATGCTTCTGTGTAGTTTTTATTTGAAGATATTCCTTTTTCCACGAGAGTCTTTGTAGCTCTCCAATGTCCACTTGCATTTTCTACAGAAAGAGTGTTTCAAAACTCCTCAATCGAAGTAAGGTTCAACTCCATTATTTGAATGCACAGATCAGAAATTAATTTCACAGAATGCTTCTGTGTAGTTTTTATTTGAAGGCATTCCTATTTCCACGATAGGCTGCGTAGCGCTCATAGAGTTCACTTGCAGTTTCTACAGAAAGAGTGTTTCAGAACTCCTGAATCAAATGTAAGGTTCAACTCTTAGTTGAATGCACAGATCAGAAAGAAGTTTCAAAGAATGCTTCTGTGTAGTTTTTAGTTTGAGATATTCCTTTTTCCATGATAGGCCACGTTGCGCTCTAAATGAACACTTGCAATTTCTACAGAAAGATTGTTTCAAAACTCCTCAACCAAAGTAAGGTTCAACTCTGTTACTTGAATGCACACAATAGAAAGAAGTTTCACAGAATGCTTCTCTGCAGTTTTTTTCTTGACGATATTCCTTTTTCCAAGATAGGCTGCGTAGCGCTCAAAATGTCCACTTGCAGTTTCTACAGAAAGAGTGTTTCAAAGCTCCTCAATCAAAAGTAGGCTTTAACTCTGTTAGTTGAATTCACAGATCAGAAAGAAGTTTCACAGAATGCTTCTGTGTAATTTTTATTTGTAGATATTCCTTTTTCCACTATAGGCCGCCGAGTGCTCCAAATGTCCACTTGCAGTTTCTACAAAAAGATTGTTTCAAAACTCCTCAATCAAAAGTAATGTTCAACTTTGTTAGTTGAATGCATAGATCATAAAGAAGTTTCACAGAATGCTTCTATGTAGTTTTTATTTGAAGATTTTCCTTTTTCATGATAGGCCAACTAGCGCTCCAAACATCCACTTGCACTTTCTACAGAAATAGTTTTTCAAAACTCCTCCATCAAAAGTAAGGTTCAACTCTGTTAGTTGAAAGCAGAGATCACAAAGATGTTTGACGGAATGCTTCTGTGCTGTTGTTATTTCAAGATATTCCTTTTGCCACGATTGGCCTCGTAGCCCTCCAAATGTCCACTTGCAGTTTCCACAGAAAGAGTGTTTTAAACTTTCTCAATCAAAAGTAAGGTTCAACTCTCTTAGTTGAATGGACAGATCAGAAAGAAATTTCACAGAATGCTTCTGTGTAGTTTTTATTTGAAGATATTCCTTTTTCCACGATAGGCCTCATAGCGCTCCAAACGTCCACTTGCAGTTTCTACAGAAAGAATTTTTCCAAACTCCTCAGTGAAAAGAAAGTTTCAACTCTGTTAGTTGAATGCACAGATCAGAATTAAGTTTCACAAAATGCTTCTCTGTAGTTTTTATTTGATGATATTCCTTTTTCCACGATAGGGTTATTAGGGCTCGAAATGTCCAGTTGCAGTTTCTACCGAAACTGTGTTTCAAAACTCTTCAATCAAAAGTAAAGTTCAACTCTGTGAGTTGAATGCACAGATCAGAAAGAAGTTTCACAGAATGCTTCTGTGTAGTTTTCATTTGAAGATATTCCTTTTTCCACAATGGGCCTCGTAGCGCTCCAAATGTCCATTTGCAGTTTCTACAGAATGGGTGTTTCAAAACTCCTCTATCAAAAGTAAGGTTCAACTCTGTCAGTTGAATGCACAGCTCAGAAAGAAGTTTCACAGAATGCTTCTGTGTACTTTTTATTTGAAGATATTTGTTTTTCCATGACAGGCCATGTTGCCCTCCAAATGTCCACTTGCAGTTTCTTCAGAAATATTGTTTCAAAACTCCTCAAACAAAAGAAAGTTTCAACTCTGTTAGTTGAATGCATAGGTCAGAATTAAGTTTCACAGAATGCTTCTGTGTAGTTTTTATTGGAAGAAATTCCTTTTTCCACGATAGGCCGCGTAGCACTCCAAATATCTAGTTGCAGATTCTACAGATAGAGAGTTTCGAAACTCCTCAATCAAAAGTAAGGTTCAACTCTGTTGTTTGAATGCACAGATCAGAAAGATGTTTCACTGAATGCTTCTGTGTAGTTTTTATTTGAAGATATCCCTTTTCCACTAGAGGCCCCATAGCGCTCTGAATGTCCAATTGCAGTTTCAACAGAAAGCCTGTTTCAAAACTCCTCAATCAAAAGTAAGTTTCAACTCAGTTAGTTGAATGCAATGGTCAGAAACATGTTTCACAGAATGCTTCCGTGTAGTTTTTCTTTGAAGATATTCCCTTTTCCACGATGGGCCACATAGCGCTCAAAATGACCAGGTGCATGTTCTACAGAATGAGTATTTCAAAACTCCTCTAACAAAAGTGAGGTTCAAATCTGTTAATTGAATGCACAGTTCAGAAAGTAGTTTCACATAATGCTTCTGTGTAGTTTTTATTTGAAGTTGTTCCTTTTTCCACGATAGGCCGCTCATCGCTGCAAATGTCCACTTGCAGTTTCTACAGAAAGAGTGTTTCAAATCTCCTCAACCAAAAATAAGTTTAAAGTCTATTAGTTGAATGCACAGATCAGAAAGAAGTTTCACAGAATACTTCTCTGTAGTTTTTCTTTGATGATATTCCTTTTTCCACAATAGGCTTCTTAGCGCTCCCAATGTCCACTTGCAGTTTCTACAGAAAGTGTGTTTCAAAAGTCTTCAATCAAAAGTAAGGTTCAACTCTGTTATTGAATTCACAGATCAGAAAGAAGTTTCACAGAATGCTTTATGTAGTTTTTATTTGAGGATATTCTTTTTCCACGATTGGCTGCGTAGCGCTCCAGATGTCCAATTGCACTTTGTACAGAAAGAGTGTTTCAAAACTCCTCAATGAAAACTAAGGTTCAACTCTGTTAGTTGAATGCACAGATCAGAAAGAAGTTTCACAGAATGCTTCTGTGTAGTTTTTATTTGAAGATACTCCTTTTTCGACGATAGGCCATGTAGCGCTCCAAATGTCCACTTGCAGTTTTTACAGAAAGAGTGTTTCAAAACTCCTGAATCAAAAGTAAGTTTCAACTCTGTTAATTGAATGAACAGATCGGAAAGAAGTTTCACAGAATGCTTCTTTGTAGTTTCTATTTGAAGTTATTCCTTTTCCAAGAACGGCCGCATAGCGTTCCAAATGTCCACTTGCAGTTTCAAGTGAAAATTTCAAAACTCCTCAATCAAAAGTAAGTATCAACTCTGTTAGTTGAATGCACAGATCAGAAAAAGGTTTCACAGAATGCTTCTGTGTAGTTTTTATTTAAAGATACTCCTTTTTCCACGATAGGCCACGTAGCACTCCAAATGTCCACTTGCAGTTTCTACAGAAAGAGGGTTTCAAAACTCCTCAACTAAAATTAAGGTTCAACTCTATTAGCTGAATACACAGATCAGAAAGTAGTTTCACAGAATGCTTCTGTTTAGTTTTTATTTGAAGACATTCCTTCCTCCACAGTAGCCCGGGAAGGGCTCCAAATATCCACTTGCAGTTTGTAGAGAAAGAGTGTTTCAGAACTCCTCAATCAAAAGTAAGGTTCGTGTCTGTTAGTTGAATGCACAGATCAGAAAGAAGTTTCAGACAATACTTCTGTGTAGTTTTTATTTGAAGATATTCCTTTTTCCACGTAAGGCCTCTTAGGCCTCCAAATGTCCACTTGCAGTTTCTACCGAAAGAGTGTTTCAAAATTCCTCAATCAAAAGTAAACATCACCTCTGTTACTTGAATGCACAGATCAGAAAGAAGTTTCACAGAATGCTTCTGTCTAGTTTTTATTTGAAGATATTTCTTTTTCCGCCATAGGCCTTGCAGCGCTCCAAATGTCCACTGGCGGTTTCTACAGAAAGAGTGTTTCTAAATTCCTCAATCAAAAGTCATTTTCAACTCCGTTAGTTGAATGCACAGATCAGAGAGAAGTTTCACAGAATGCTTCCATGTAGTTTTTATTTGAAGATATTCCTTTTTCCACGATAGGGAGCGTAGCGCACCAAATGTCCACTTGCAGTTTCTACAGAAAGATTGTTTCAAAACTCCTCAAAAAAAAGTAAGGTTCCACTCTGTTAGTTGAATGCACAGATCAGAATGAAGTTTCACAGAATGCTTCTGTGTAGTTTTTATTTGAAGGTATTCCTTTCTCCCGATAGGCCACGTAGCGCTCCAAATGTCCACTTGCAGTTTCTACAGAGAGTGTTTCAAAACTCCTCAATCAAAAGTTAGTTTCAACTCTCATAGTTGAATGCACAGATCAGAAAGAAGTTTCACAGAATCCTTCTGAGTAGTTTTTATTTGAAGATATTCCTTTTTCAATGATAGGCCGCTTAGCGCTTCAAATGTCCACTTGCGGTTTCCACAGAAAGAGTGTTTCAAAACTCCTCAATCAAAATTACGGTTGAACTCTGTTAGTTGAATGCACATATCAGAAAGAAGTTTCACAGAATGCTTCTGTGTTGTTTTTATTTGAAGAGATTCCTTTTCCATGACAGGCCATGTAGTACTTCAAATGTCCAATTGCAGTTTCTACAGACAGATTGTTTCAAAACTCCTCAATCAAAGGTAAGGTTCAAATATGTTAGTTGCTTGCCAGATCAGAAAGAAGTTTCACAGAATGCTTCTGTGTTGTTTTTATTTGAAGAGATTACTTTTTCCATGACAGGCCATGTAGTACTTCAAATGTCCAATTGCAGTTTCTACAGACAGAGTGTTTCAAAACTCCTCAATCAAAGGTAAGGTTCAAATCTGTTAGTTGCTTGCGCAGATCAGAAAGAAGTTTCACAGAATGCTTCTGTGTAGTTGTTATTTGAAGATATTACTTTTTCCATGATAGGGCCCTTAGCTCTCCAAAAGTCCACTTGCAGTTTCTACTGAAAGATTGTTTCAAAACTCCTCAATAAAAATTAAGGTTCAACTCTGTTAGTTGAATGCACAGATCAGAATGAAGTTTCACAGAATGCTTCTGTGTAGTTTTTATTTGAAGATATTCCTTTTTCCACGAGAGGCCAGGTAGCGCTGCAAATGTCCACTTGCAGTTTCTACAGATAGAGTTTCAAAACTCCTCAATCAATAGATAGGTTGAACTCTGTTAGTTGAATGCAGAGATCAGAAAGAAGTTTCACAGAATGATTTTGTTTAGTTTTTATTTGAAGATATTCCTTTTTCCACGATAGACCACATACCGCTCCGAATGTCCACTTGCAGATTCTACAGAGAGAGTGATTCAAAACGCTTCAATCAAAAGTAAGTTTCAACTCTGTTAGTTGAATGCACAGATCAGAAAGTAGTTTCAGAGAATGCATTTGTGTAGTTTTTATTTGAAGATATTCCTTTTTCCACGACAGGGGGACTAGGGCTCCAAATATCCACTTGCATTTTCTACAGAAATAGTGTTTCAAAACTCCTCAATCAAAAGTAAGTTTCAACTCTGTTAGTTGAATGCACATATCAGAAAGAAGGTTCACAGAATGCTTCTGTATAGTTTTTATTGGACGTTATTCCTTTTTCCACAATAGGTCGCGAAGCGCTCCAAATGTCCATTTCCAGTTTCCACAGAAAGAGTGTTTCAAAACTCCTCAATCAAAAGTAAGGTTCAACTCTGTTAGTTGAATGCAAAGATCCGAAAAAAGTTTCAGAGAATGCTTCTCTGTAGTTTTTATTTGAAGATATTTCTTTTTCCTCGATAGGCCACATAGCGCTCCAAATATCCACTTGCAGTTTCTACAGAAAGATTGTTTCAAAACTCCTCAATCAAAAGTAAGTTTCAGCTCTCTTAGTTGAATACACAGATCAGAAAATAGTTTCACAGAATGCTTCTGTGTAGTTTTTATTTGAAGATATTCCTTTTTCCACGATAGGACTCTCAGCGCTCCAAATGTCCACTTCCAGTTTCTACAGAAAGACTGTTTCAAAACTCTCCAATCAAAAGTAAGGTTCAACCCTGTTAGTTGAATGCACAGATCAGAAAGAAGCTTCATGGAATGCTTCTGTGTAGTTTTTAATTGAAGATATTCCTTTTTCATCTATATGCCGTGTAGCGCTCCAAATGTCCAATTGCTGTTTCTACAGAAAGAGTGTTTAAAACTCCTCAATCAAAAGTAACGTTCAACGCTGTTAGTTGAGTGCACATATCAGAAAGAAGTTTTGCAGAATTCTTCTGTTTAGTTTTATTTGAAGATATTCCGTTTTCCACTATAGGCGCCTTAGCACTCCGAATGTGTAATTGCAATTTGTACAGAAAGTGTGTTTCAAAACTCCTCATCAAAAGTAAGTTTGAGCTCTGCTAGTTGAATGCACAGATCAAAAATAAGTCTTGCGGAATGCTTCTGTGTAGTTTTTATTTGAAGATATTCCTTTTTCTAGTATAGGCCCCTTAGCGCTCCGAATGTCTGCTTGCAGTTTCCACAGAAAGAAAGTTTCAGAACTTCTCAATCAAAAGTAAGGTTCAAATCTGGTAGTTGAATGCACAGATCAGAAAGAACTTTCCAGGAATGCTTCTGTGTAGTTTCTATTTGAAGATATTCCTTTTTCCACTATAGGACCCTTAGCGCTCCAAATGTCCACGTGCAGTTTCTACGGAAAGAGTGTTTCAGAACTGCTCAATCAAAAGTAAGTTTCAACACTGCTAGTTGAATGCACAGATCAGAAAGGCGTTTCGCATAATGCTTCTGTGTAGTTTTTATTGGAAGATATTTCTTTTTCAACTATAAACCTCTTAGTGCTCCGAGTTTCCGCTTGCAGTTTCTACAGAAAGAGAGTTTCAGAACTTCTGAATCAAAAGTAAGGTTCAACTCTGATAGTTGAACGCACAGATCAGAAAGAAGTTTCGCAGAATGCTTCTGTGTAGTTTTTATTTGAAGTTATTCCCTATTCCACTACAGGCCCCTTAGCGCTCTGAATGTCCACCTGCAGTTTCTACAGAAAGAGAGTTTCAGAACTTCTCAATCAAAAGTAAGGTTCAACTCTGCTAGTTGAATGCACAGATCAGAAACATGTCTCGTAGAATGCTTCTCTGTAGTTTTTATTTGAAGATATTAATTTTTCCATCATAGGTCCCTTTGCACTCCAAATGTCCTCTTGCAGTTTCTACAGAAAGAGATTTTCAGAACTTCTGAATCAAATGTAAGTTTCAACTCTGTTAGTTGAATGCACAGAACAGAAAGAAGTTTTGCATAATGCTTCTGTGTAGTTTTCATATGAAGATATTCCTTTTTCCACTGTAGGCCCCTTAGACCTCTGAATGTCCGCTTGCAATTTCTACAGAAAGAGAGTTTCAGAACCTCTCAATCAAAAGAAAGGATCAACTCTGTTAGTTGAATGAAGAGATCAGAATAAGTTTCGCAGAATGCTTCAGTGTAGTTTTTATTTGTAGATATTCCTTTTTCCACTAGAGGCCCCTTTGCAGTCCGAATGTCCGTTTGCAGTTTCTACAGACAGAGAGTTTCAGAACTGCTCAATCAAAAGTAAGGTTCAACTCTGCTAGTTGAATGCACAGATCAGAAAGTAGTTTTGCAGAATCCCTCTGTGTAGTTTTTATTTGTAGTTATTCCCTATTCCACTATAGGCCCCTTAGCACTCCGAATGTCCACATGCAGTTTCTACAGAAAGAGAGTTTCAGAACTTTGCAATCTAAAGTAAGGTTCAACTCTGTTATTTGAAGGCGCAGATCAGAAAGAAGTTTCGCAGAATGCTTCTGTGTAGTTTTTATTTGAAGATATTCCTTTTTCCACTATAGATCGCATAGTGCTCCGAATGTCCAATTGCAGTTTCTACAGAAAGAGAGTTTCAGAACTGCTCAATCAAAGGTAAGGTTCAAATCTGCTAGTGGAATGCACAGATCAGAAAGAAGTTTCGTAGAATGCTTCTGTGTAGTTTTAACATGAAGATATTCCTTTTTCCACTATAGGTCCATTAGCCCTCCGAATGTCCATTTGCAGTTTCTACAGAAAGAGTGTTTCAAAACTCCTCCATCAGAAGTAAGATTCAACTCTGCTAGTTGAATGCACAGATCCATTAGAAGTTTCGCCAAATGCTTCTGTGCAGTTTTTATTTGAAGATATTCCTTTTTCCACTGTAGGCCCTTTAGCGCTCTGAATGTCCACCTGCAGTTTCTACAGAAAGTGTGTTTCAGAACTCCTGAAAAGTAAGTTTGAACTCGACAAGTTGAATGCACAGATCAGAAAGAAGTTTCACAGAATGCTACTGTGCAGTTTTTATTTGAAGTTATTATTATTTCCTCTATAGGCCCCGTAGCGCTGCGTATTTCAACTTGCAGTTCCTACAGAAAGAGTGTTTCAGAACTCCTCAATCAAAAGTAAGGATCAAATTGGCTAATAAAATGCACAGATCAGAAAGAAGTTTCGCAGAATGCTTCTGTGTAGTTTTCATTTGAAGATATGCCTTCTTCCACTGTTGGCCCCTTAGCGCTCCGAATGTCCACTTGCAGTTCCTACAGAAAGAGTGTTTCAAAACTCCTCACTGAAAAGTACGGTTCAACTCTCCTAGTTGAATGCGCTTATCAGAAAGATGTTACGCAGAATGCTTCTGTGTAGTATTTATTTGAAGATATTCCTTTTTACACTATAGGCCACTTACTGCTCCGAGTTTCCACTTGCAGTTTCTACAGAAAGTGTGTTGCAGAACTCCTCAATCAAAAGTAAGGATCAACTCTGCTAGTTGAATGCACGGATCAGAAAGAAGATAGACAGAATGATTCTGTGTAGTTTTAATTTGAAGAAATTATTTTTCCACTATAAGCCCTTTATCGCTGTGAATGTCCACTTGCAGTTTCTACAGGAAGAGTGTCCCAGAACTCCTCAATCAAAAGTAAAGTTCAACTCGGCTAGTTGAATGCACAGATCAGAAAGAAGTTTCACAGAATTCTTCTGTGTAGTTTTTATTTAAAGATAGTCCTTTTTCCACTATAGGCCTCTTAGCGCTCCGAATGTCGGCTTCCAGTTCCTACAGAAAGAGTCTTTCAGAACTGCTCAATTAAAAGTAAGGATCAACTGTGCTAGTTGAATGCACAGATCAGAAACAAGTTTTGCAGAATGCCTCTGTGTAGTTTTTAGTTGAAGACTTTCCTTTTTCCACTATAGGCCCCTTAGCGCCCCGAATGTCCGCTTGCAGTTTCTACAGAAAGAGTGTTTCACAACTGCTCAATCAAAAGTGAGTTTCAACTCTGCTACTTGAATGCAGAGATCAGAAAGAAGTTTCACAGAATGATTCTGTGTCGTTTTTATTTGAAGATATTCCTTTTTCCACTATATGCCCCTTAGTGCTCCGAATGTCCTCTTGCAGTTTCTACAGATAGAGTGTTTCAAAACTCCTCAGTGAAAAGTAAGGTTCAACTCTGTCAGTTGAGTGCACAGATCAGAAAGAAGTCTCGCAGAATGCTTCTGTGGAGTTTTTATTTGAAGTTATTCTTTATCCACTATAGGCCTCTTAGCCCTCCGAATGTCTGCTTGCAGTTTCTACAGAAACTGAGTTTCAGAACTTCTCAATCAAAAGTAAGGTTCAAGTCTGTTAGTTGAATGCACAGATCAGAAGGTAGTTTTGCAGAATTCTTCTGTGCAGTTTTTATTTGAAGAGATCCCTTTTTCCTCTATAGGCCCCTTAGCGCTCTGAATGTCCGCTTGCAGTTTCTACAGAAAGAGTGTTTCAAAACTCCTCAATCAAAAATAAGGTTCAACTCTGCTAGTTGAATACACAGATCTAAACCAAGATTCGCAGAATGATTCTGTGTAGTCTTTATTTGAAGATATTCCTTTCTCCACTGTAGGCGCTTAAGCACTCCAAATGTCCACTTGCAGTTTTTACATAGTGTGTGTTTCAGAACTCCTCAATGAAAAGTAAGTTTCAACTCGGCTAGTTGAATGCACAGATCAGAAAGAAGTTTCGCAGAATGCTACTGTGTACTTTTTATTTGAAGATATTCCTTTTTCCCACTATAGACCACTTAGCGCTCCGAATGTCCACTTGCAGGTTCTACAGAAAGTGTGTTTCAGAACTCCTCAATCAAAAGTAAGGTTCATATCTGCTAGTTGAATGCACGGATTGGAAAGAAGTTTCGCAGAATGCTTCAATGTAGTTTTTATTTGAAGATATTCTTTTTCCACAATAGGCCCCTAAGGGCTCCAAATTTCTGCTTGCAGTTTCTACAGAAAGAGTGTTTCAGAACTCCTCAATCAATAGTAAAGTTCAACTCTGCAGGTTAAATGCACAGATCAGAAAGAAGTTTCACAGAATGCTTCTGTGTAGGATTCGTTTCAAGATATGCCTTTTCCACTATTGGCCCCTTAGCGCTCCGAATTTCGGCTTGCAGTTCCTATGGAAAGAGTGTTTCAAAACTCCTCATCAAAAGTAAATTTGAGCTCTGCTAGTTGAATGCACAGATCAGAAAGAAGTTTCACAGAATGCTTCTGTGAAGTTTTTATTTGAAGATATTCCTTTTTCCACTATAGGCCCCTTAGCTAACCGAAGGTCCATTTGCAGTTTCCTCAGAAAGAGTGTTTCAGAACTGCTCAATCAAAAGTAAGGTTCAACTCTGCTAGTTGAATGCACAGATCAGAAAGAAGTTTCGCAGAATGCTTCTGTGTAATTTTTATTTGAAGATAATCCTTTTTCCACTATAGGGCCCTTAGCGCTCCCAATGTCCAATTGCAGTTTCTACAGAAAGAGTGTTTCAAAACTCCCCAATCAAAAGTAATGTTCAACTCTGCTAGTTGAATGCACAGATCAGAAAGAAGTCTCTCAGAATGCTTCTCTGCAGTTTTTATTTGAAGATATTCCTTTTTCCACTATAGGTCACTTAGCCCTCCGAATGTCCGCTTGCAGTTTCTACAGAAAGAGAGTTTCAGAGCTTCTCAATCAAAAGTAAGGTTCAACTCTGTTAGTTGAGTGCACAGATCTGAAAGAAGTTTCGCATAATGCTTCTGTGTAGTTTACATTTGAAGATATTCCTTTTTCCACTATAGTCCCCTTAGCCCTCGGAATGTCCGCTTGCAGTTTCTACAGAAAGAGAGTTTCAGAACTTCTCAATCAAAAGTAAGTTTCAACTCTGTTATTTGAATGCACAGATCAGAAAGAATTTTCACAGAATTCTTCTGTGTAATTTTTATTTGAAGATATTCCTTTTTCCACTCTAGGCCTCCTATCGCTCCAAATGTCCGCTTGCATTTTCTACAGAAAGGGAGTTTCAGAATTTCTCAATCAAAAGTAATGTTCAACTCTATTAGTTGAATGCACAGATCAGAAAGAAGTTCCGCAGAATGCTTCTGTGTAGTTTTTATTTGAAGATATTCCTTTTTCCACTATGGACCGCTTAGCGCTCCGATAGTCCTCTTCCAGTTTCTACAGACAGAGTGTTTCAAAACTCCTCAATCAAAAGTATGTTTCAACTCTGCTAGTTGAATGCACAGATCTGAAAGTCGTCTCTCAGAATGCTTCTGTGTTGTTTTTATTTGAAGATATTCCTTGTTCAACTATAGGGCCCTTAGCGGTCCGAATATCCGCTTAAAATTTCAACAGAAAGAGAGTTTCAGAATTTCTCAATCAAAAGGAAGGTTCAACTCTGCTAGTTGAATGCACAGATCAGAAAGAAGTTTCACAGAATGCTTCTGTGCAGTTTTAATTTGAAGATATCCCTTTTTCCTCTAAAGGCCCCTTAGCGCTCCGAATGTCCGCTTCTAGTTTCTACAGAAAGAGTCTTTCAGAACTGCTCAATCAAAAGTAGTTATCAATTATGCTAGTTGAATGCACAGATCAGAAAGAAGTCTCACAGAATGCTTCTGTGGAGTTTTTATTGAAGATATTACTTTTTCCACTCTAGGCCCCTTAGCGCTCTGAATGCCCGCTTGCAGTTTCTACAGAAAGAGAGTTTCAGAACTTCTCCATTAAAAGTAAATTTCAACTCTGTTAGTTGGAAGCACGGATCAGAAAGAAGTTTTGCAGAATGCTTCTCTGTAGTTTTAATTTGAATATATCCCTTTTTCCACTGAAAACCCTTCGCGTTCCGAATGTCCTCTTGCAGTTCTACAGAAACAGAGTTTCAGAACTTCTCAATCAAAAGTAAGGTTCAACTCTTATGTTGAATGCACAGATCACAAAGAAGTTTCGCATAGTGCTTCTGGGTAGTTATCATTTGAACATACTCCTTTTTCCCCTGTAGGCCCGTTAGCCCTCCGAATGTCCTCTTGCACTTTCTACAGAAAGAGTGTTTTAAAACTCCTCAATCAAAAGTATGGTAAAACTCTGCTAGTTGAATGCACAGATATGAAGGGAGTTTCACAGAATGCTTCTGTGTAGTTTTATTGAAGATATTCCTTTTTCCACTATAGGCCCCTTAGCGCTCCAAAATTCTGCTTGCAGTTTCTCCAGAAAGAGTGTTTCAGAACTGCTCAATCAATAGTAGAGTTCAACTCTGCTACTTGAAGGCACAGATCAGAAAGTATTTTCACAGAATGCTTCTGTGTAGTTTTTATTTAAAGATTTTCTTTTTTCATTGTAGGCCCTTTAGCGCTCCGAATGTCTGCTTGCAGTTTCTACAGAAAGAGTCTTTCAAAACTCCTCAATCAAAATTAAGGTTCAACTCTGCTAGTTGAATGCACAGATCAGAAAGAAGTTTCAAAGAATCCTTCTGAGTTGTTTTCATTTGAAGATATTACTTTTCCACTATCGGCCCATTAGCGCTCCGAATGTCCACCTGTAGTTTCTACAGAAAGAAAGTTTCAGAACTTCTCAATCAAAAGTAATGTGCAACTCTGCTAGTTGAGAGAACAGATCAGAAAAAAGTTTCGCAGAATACTTCTGTGTAGTTTTCATTGAAGATATTACTTTTTCCACTATAGGCCCCTTAGCACTCCGAATGTCTGCTTGCAATTTCTACAGAAAGCGTGTTTCAAAACTCCTCAATCAAAAGTAAAGTTCAAGTCTGCTAGTTGAATGCGCAGATCAGAAAGAACTTTCGCAGAATGCTTCTGTGTAGTTTTATTTGAAGATATTCCTTTTTACACTGTAGGCCCAGTAGCGCTCCGAATGTCCGCTTGCAGTTTCTACAGAAAGAGTGTTTCAGAACTGCTCAATCAAAAGTAAGGTTCAACTCTGCTAGTTCAATGCACAGATCAGAAAGAAGTTTCACAGAATGCATCTGTGTAGTTTATATTTGAAGATAATCCTTTTTCCAGTATAGGCCCCCTAACGTTCCGAACGTCCGCTTGCATTTTCTACAGAAAGAGTGTTTCAGGACTGCCCAATCAAAAGTAAGGATCAACTCTGATAGTTGAATGCACAGATCAGAAACAAGTTTCGCAGAATGCCTCTGTGTAGATTTTATTTGAAGATATTCTGTTTTCCACTAGAGGTCCCTTAGCGCTCCGACTGTCCGCTTGCCGTTTCTACAAAAGACTGTTTCAAAACTCCTCAATCAAAAGTAAGTTTCAAATCTGCTAGGTAAATGCACAGATCAGAAAGAAGTTTCGCAGAATACTTCTGTGTAGTTTTTATCTGAAGTTATTCCTTTTTCCACTATAGCCCCTTAGTGCTCCGAATGTCTGCTTGCAGTTCCTACAGAAAGAGTGTTTCAGAACTGCTCAATCAAAAGTAAGGTTCAACTCTGCCAGTGGAATGCACAGATCCAAAAGTAGTTTCGCAGAATGCTTCTGTGTAGTTTGTATGTGAAGATTTTCCTTTTTCCACTATAGGCCCCTTAGCGCTCCAAATGCCGCTTGCAGTTTCTACAGAAAGGGTGTTTCAGAACTGCTCAATCAAAAGTAAGGTTCAACTCTGCTAGTTGAATGCACAGATCAGAAAGAAGTTTCGCAGAATGCTGATGTGTAGTTTTATTTGAAGATACTCTTTTTTCCACTATAGGCCCCTTAGCACTCCAAATGTCTGCTTGCAGTTTCTACAGAGAGAGACTTTCAGAACTTCTCATTCAAAAGTAAGGTCCAACTCTGTTAGTTGAATGCACAGATCAGAAAGAAGTTTCACAGACTGTTTCTGTGCAGTTTTTATTTGAAGATATTACTTTTTCCATTATCAGCCCATTAGCGCTCCGTATGTTCGCTTGCAGTTTCTACAGAAAGAGGGTTTTAGAACTGCTGAATCAAAAGTAAAGTTCAAATCTGCTAGTGAATACACAGATAAGAAAGAAGTTACACAGAGTGCTTCTGTGTAGTTTTTATTTGAAGATATTCCTTTACCCCTATAGGGGCCATTGGCGCTCCGAATGTCTGCTTGCAGTTTCTATAGAAAGAGTGTTTCAGAACTGCACAACCAAAAGTAAGGTTCAACTCTGCTAGTTGAATTGCACAGATCAGAAAGAAGTTTCGCAGAATGCTTCTGTGTAGTTTTTATTTGAAGATATTCCTTTTTCCACTATTGGCCCCTTAGCGCTCCGAATGTCCGCTTGCAGTTTCTACAGAAAGAGTGTTTCAGACTTCTCAATCAAAAGTAATGTTACCTCTGTTAGTTGAATGCACAGATGAGAAACAAGTTTCGCAGAATGCTTCTGCATAGTTTTTATTTGAAGGTATACTTTTTCCACTTTAGGCCCCTTAATTCTCCGAATGTCTGCTTGCAGTCCCTACAGAAAGAGTGTTTCAGAACTGCTCAATCAAAAAGTAGGGTTCAACACTGCTAGTTGAATGCACAGATCAGGAAGAAGTTTCGCAGAATGCTTCTGTGTAGTTTTTATTTGCAGATTTTCCTTTTTCTTCTATAGGCCCCCTAGGGTTCCGAATGTCCACTTGCAGTAACTACGGAAAGAGTGTTTCAGAACTCTTCAATCAAAACTAATGTTCAATTCTGCTAGATGAATGCACAGATCAGAAAGAATTTTCGCAGAATGCTTCTGTGTAGTTTCTATTTGAAGATATTCCTTTTCCACTATAGGCCCCTTAGCGCTCTGAATGTCCACTTTCAGTTTCTACATAAAGAGTGTTTCAAAACTCATCAATCAAAAGTAAGGTTCAACTCTGCCAGTTGAATGCACAGATTAGAAAGAAGCTTTTCAGAATGCTTCTGTGTAGATTTTATTGAAGATAATCCTTTTTGACTATAGGCCGCTTAGCGCTCCGAATGTCCGCTTGCAGTTTTTACAGAAAGAGTGTGTCAGAAACTGCTCAATCAAAAGTAAGGTTCAACTCTGCTAGTTGAATCCTCAGATTCAGAAAGTAGTTTCGCAGAATGCTTCTGTGTAGTTTTTATTTGAAGATATTCTTTTTCCACTATTGTTGCCCCTTAGCGCTCCGAATGTCCGCTAGCAGTTTCTACAGAAAGAGTGTTTCAGAACTGCTCAATTAAAAGTAGGTCAACTCTGGCTAGTTGAATCACAGATCAGAAAGAAGTTTTGCAGAATGCTTCAGTTTACTTTTTATGTGAAGATATTACTTTTTCCACTATAGACATTTTTGCGCTCAGAATATCTGCTTGCATTTTCTACAAAAAGAGTGTTTCAAAAACTCCTCATTCAAAAGTAAAGTTTAACTCTACTAGTGAATACACAGATCAGAAAAGGTGTTTCACAGAATGCTTCTGTGTAGTTTTTATTTGAAGGTATTGTTTTTTCCACTATGGCCCCTTAGTTCTCCAAATGTCCACATGCAGTTTCTACAGAAAGAGTGCTTAGAACTCCTCAATCAAATGTAAGGATCAACTCTGCTATTTGAATGCACAGATCAGAAAGAAGTTCAGAGAATGCTCTGTATTGTTTATATTGAAGCTATTCCTTTTTTCAACTATAGTCCCCATAGCACTCCGAATGTTGGCTTACAGTTTCTACAGAAAGAGTGTTTCAGATCTGCTCAGTCAAAAGAAAGGTTTCAACTCTGCTAGTTGAAGGCACAGATTAGAAAAAAGTTTCGCAGAATGCTTCTGTTTGTAGTTTATTTGAAGATATAATTTTATAACTATAGGCCCTTAGCACTCCGAATGTCGCTTGCAGTTTTCTACAAACGAGTGTTCAGAACTGCTCAATGAAAATTAACGTTCAAACTGCTAGTGAATGCCACAGATCAGAAGAAAGTTTCGCAGAATGCTTCTGTGTAGTTTTTTTTGTAGATATTCCTTCTTCAACTATAGGCCCTGAGCGCTTCGAAATGTCCGCTAGCAGTTTCTACACAAAAGAGAGTTTCAGAAATTTCATTCAAAAGTAAGGTTCAACTCCACTAGTTGAATGCAGAGATCAGAAAGCAGTATCACAGATGCTTCTGTGTAGTTTTTATTTGAAGATATTCTTTTTTTCCACTATAGGGCCCTTGAGCGCTCCGAATTGTTCGCTTGCAGTTTCTACAGAAAGACTGTTTCAGAACTGCCCAATGAAAAGTAAGGTTCACTCTGCTAGTTGAATCACAGATCAGAAAGATGTTTGCAGATGCTTCTGTGTAGTTTTTATTTGAAGATATTACTTTTTCACCATAGGCAGCTTGGCGCTCTGAATGTCTGCTTGCAGTTTGTACAGAAGAGTCTTTCAAAACTCCTCAATCAAAAGTAAGTTAACTCTGCTTGTTGAAATGTACAGATCAGAAGAAAGTTTCACAGAGTGCTCCTGTGTAGTTTTTATTTGAAGGTATTCTTTTTTCCACTATAGGTCTTTTAGCGCTCCAAATGCCACATGCAGTTTCTACAGAAAGAGTGTTTCAGAACTCTTCAATCAAAAAGTACGGTTCAACTCTGCTAGTTGAATGCACAGATCAGAAGGAGTTTCGCCGAATCCTTCTGTGTAGTGTTTATTTGAAGTTATCCTTTTTCCACTGTAGCCCCATAGCGATCCGAGTGTCCTCTTGAAGTTTCTACAGAAAAGAGTGGTCTCAAACTCCTCAATCAAAAGTAGGATTCAAACCTGCTAGTGGAATGCACAGATCAGAAAGAAGTCTCGCTGATGCTCTGAGTAGTTTTTATTTGAAGATATTTCTTTTTCCACTATAGGACCCTAAGCGATCCGAATGTCCGCTTGCAGTTTCTACAGAAGGAGAGATTCAGAACTTCACAACCAAAAGGATGTTTCAACTCTGTTAGTTGAATGCGCAGATCAGAAAGAACTTTCGCAGAATGTTTCTGTGTAGATTTCTTCGAAGATATTCCTTCTTCCACTATGGGCCCCATAGCGCTCCGAATGTCTGCTTGCAGTTTTTTACAGAAAGAGTGTTTCAGAACTGCTCAATCAAAGGTAAGGTAAAACTCTGTTAGTTGAATGCACAGAACAGAAAGAAGCTTCACGGAATGCTTCTGTGTAGTTTTTATTTGAAGATACTCCTTTTTCCACTGTATTCCCCTTAGCGCTCCGAATGTCTGCTTGCAGTTTCTACAGAAACAGGGTTTCAAAACTCCTTATTCAAAAGTAAGGTTCAACTCCCCGAGTTGAATGCAGAGATCAGAAAGTAGTTTCGCAGAATGGCTTCTGCGTAGTTTTTATTTGAAGATATACCTTTTTCCACTATAGGACGCTAAGCGCTCCGAATGTTTGCTTGCAGTTTCTGCAGAAAGAGTGTTTCAGAACTGCTAAATCAAAAGTAAAGTTCAACTCTGTTTTTTGAATGCACAGATCAGAAAGAGTTTCGCAGAATGCTTCTGTGTAGTTTTATTTGAAGATATACTTTTTTCCACTATAGGCTCCTTAGCGTTCCAAATGTCCACATGTAGTTTCTACAGAAAGAGTGTTTCAGAACTCCTCAATCAAAAGTAAGGTTCAACTCTGCTAGTTGAATACACAGATCAGAAGAAGTTTCACAGAATGCTTCTGTGTAGTTTTTATTTGAAGATATTCCTTTTTCTATTATAGGCCCCTTTGCGCTCCGAATGTCCGTTTGCAGTTTCTACAGAAAGAGTGTTTCAGAACGACTCAATCAAAGTAAGGTTCAACTCTGCTAGTTGAATGCACAGATCAGCAAGAAGTTTCACAGAATGCTTCTGTGTAGTTTGTTTTGAAGGTATTCCTTTTTCCACTATAGGCTCCTTAGCGTTCCCAATGTCCGCTTGCAGGTTCTACGGACAGAGTGTTTAGATCTGCTCAATCAAAATAAGCTTCAACTCTGTTAGTTGAATGCACGATCAGAAAAAAGTTTTCGCAGAATGATTCTGTGTAGTTTTTTATTTGAAGATAGTCCTTTATCCACTTAGGCCGTTGGCGCTCCGAATGTCCGCTTGCAGTTTTCTACGAAGAGTGGTTCAGAACTGCTCAAACAAAAGAAAGTTTCAACACTGCTAGTTGAATGCACAGATCAGAAGAAGTTTCGGCAGAATGATTCTGTGTAGTTTTTATTCGAAGATATACATTTTCACTATAGGCCTCTTAGTGTTCCGAATATAAGCCCTGCAGTTTCTACAGAAAGAGAGTTTCAGAACTTCTCATCAAAAGTAAAGGTTCAACTGTGTTAGTTGAATGCACTGATAGTATGACGTTTCGCAGAATTGTTGGTGTAGTTTTATTTGAAGATATTCGTTTTTACACTATAGGTCCCTTAGCATCCGAATGTCCACTTGCAGTTTCTACAGAAGAGTGTTTCAAATATTCTCAACCTAAAGTAAGGTTCAACTCTGCTAGTTGAATGCACAGATCAGAACGAAGTCTCGCAGAATGCTTCTCTGTAGTTTTTATTGGAAAATATTCCTTTTTCCACTATAGGCCCCTAAGCGCTCCGAATATCCACATGCAGTTTCTAGAGATACAGAGTTTCAGAACTTCTCAATCAAAAGTAAGCTTCAACTCTGCTAGTTGAATGCACAGATCAGTAAGAAGTTTCACAGAATGATTCTGTGTAGTTTTTATTGGAAGATATTCCGTTTTCCACCATAGGGCCCCTTAGCACTCCGAATGTCTGCTTGCAGTTCTACAGAAAGGGTGTTTCAAAACTCTCAATCAAAAGTAAGGTTCAATTCTGCTAGTTGGATGCACAGCTCAGAAAGAAGTTTCGCAGAAATGCTTCTGAGTAGTTTTTATTGGAGATATTCCTTTTTCCACTGTAGGCCCATTGCGCTGCGAATGTCTCCTTACAGTTTCCACAGGAAAGATTGTTTCATGAACTGCTCTATCAAAAAGTAAGTTCAACCTGCTAGTTGAATGCAGATATCGGAAATAAGTTTTGCAGAATGCTTCTGTGTAGTTTTATTTGAGATAGTCCTTTTTCCACTGCAGGCCCGTTAGCGCTCCGAATGTCCGCTTCCAGTTTCTACAGAAAGAGTGTTTCAGAACTTCTCAATCCAAAAGGAAGGTTTCAACCCCGCTAGTTGAATGCACAGATCAGAAGAAGTTTCACAGAATGCATGTGTGTAATTTTTTATTTGAAGATATTACTTTTTCTTCTATAGGCCCTTTAGAGCTCGAATGTCCACTTGCAGTTTCTACAGAATATTGTTTCAAAACTCCTCCAATCAAAACTAAGTTTCAAATTTCTAGTTGAATGCACAGATGAGAAAGAAGTCTCACAGAATGCTTCTGTGTAGTTTTTATTTGAAATATTCCTTTTTCCAATACAGGCCCCGTAAACGCTCCGAATGTCCGCTTGTAGTTTCTACAGAAAGTGTGTTTCAGAACTGCTCAATCAAAAGTAAGTCTCAACTCTGGCTAGTTGAATGCACAGATCAGAAAGAAGTTTCACCAGAATGCTTCTGTGTAGTTTTTATTTGAAGATATTCCTTTTTCCACTATAGGCCATTTGTGCTACGACTGTCCACTTACAGTTTCTAGAGAAAGAGTGTTTCAGAATCCTCAATCAAAAACTAAGGTTTAACTCTGCTAGTTGAATGCACAGATCAGAAAGTAGTTTCGAAGAATGCTTCTCTGTAGTTTTTATTTGAAGATATTACTTTTTCCACTATAGACGCCTAAGCGTTACCAATGTCCGCTTCCACTTTCTACAGAAAGAGTGTTTCAAAACTCCTAAAATCAAAAGTAAAGTTCAACTCTGCTAGTTGAATTCACGGATCTGGAAAGAATGTTTTGCAGAATGCTTCTGTGTAGTTTTTATTCGAAGATATAACTTTTTCCCTATTAGGCCTCTTAGTGCTCCGAATATAAGCCTGCAGTTTCTACAGAAAGAGAGTTTCAGAAACTTTCTATCAAAACTAAGGTTCAACACTGGTAGTTGAAATACAGTGATCAGTAAGAAGTTTCGAAGAATGGTTCTGTTTTGTTTTTATTTGAAGATATTCTTTTTCTACTATAGAGGCCTTAGCGATCGAATGTCCGATTGCAGTTTCTACAGACAGAGTTTTTCAAAAACTCCTCAATCAAAAGTAAGGTTCAAGTCTGCTAGTTGAATTAACGGATCTGAGAGAAGTTTCTCAGCATGCTTCTGTGTAGTTTTTATTCGAACACATACCTTCTTCCCTTATAGCCTCCTTAGCGCTCCGAATATCAGCCTGCAGTTCCTACAGAGAGCTTCAGAAACTTCTCAATCAAAAGTAAGTTTCTACTCTGTTAGTTGAATGCACTGATCAGTAAGATGTTTCGCAGAATGCTTGTGTGTAGTTTTTATTTGAAATATACCTTTTTCCCACTATAGGCCCCTTAGCGCTCCGAATGTCCACTTGCAGTTTCTACAGAAGAGTGTTTCAAAAGTCCTCAATGTAAAGTAAGGTTCAACTCTGCTAGTTGAATGCACAGATCAGAAAGAAGTTTCGCAGTATGCTTCTGTGTAGTTTTTATTTGAAGATATTCCTTTTTCAAATATAGGCCTCTTAGCGCTCTGAATGCCACTACCAGTTTCTACAGAAACATTGTTTCAGAACTCCTCAATCAAAAGTAAGGTTCAACACAGCTAGTTGATGCACAGATGAGAAAGAAGTCTCACAAAATGCTTCTGTGTAGTTCTTAATTGAAGATACTCCTATTTCCACTATAGCTCCGGAATAAACTTAGCGCATTCCACTTAGCGCTCCGAATGTCCACTTGCACTTTCTACAGAAAGAGACTTTCAGAACTTCTCAATGAAATTAAGTTCAACTCTTTTAGGTTGAAAGCACAGATCAGAAATAAGTTTCGCAGAGTGCTTCTGTGTAGTTTTTATTTAAAGATATTCCATTTTCCACTATAGGGCCTCTTAGTGCTCCGAATATCCTCTTGCAGTTTCTACAGAAAGAGTGTTTCAAAACTCCTCAATCAACAGTAAGGTTCAACTCTGCTAGTTGAATGCACAGATCAGAAAGGAGTCTGGCAGAATGCTTCTGTGTGGTTTTTATTTGAAGATATTACTTTTTCCACTATAGGCCCCTATATAGCTCCGAATGTCCACTTGCAGTTTCTTCAGAAAGAGTGTTTCAGAACTGCTCATTCAAAAGTAAGCTGCAACTCTGTTAGTTGAATGTACAGAACAGAAAGTTAATTTCACAGAATGCTTCTGTGAAGTTTTTATTTGAAGATATTACTTTTCCAATATAGGCCTCTTAACTCTCCGATTGTCCGCTTGCATTTTCTTCAGAAAGAGTGTATCAGAACTGCTCAATCGAAAGTAAGCTTCAACTCTGTTAGTTGAATGCACAGAAGAGAAAGAAGTTTCACAAAATGCTTCTGTGTAGTTTTATTTGAAGATATTAGTTTTTCCACTAGAGGCCCCTTAGCGCTCCGAATGTCTCCTTGCAGTTTTCTACAGAAAGAGTGTTTCAAAACTCCACAATCTAAAGTAAGGTTGAACTCTGCTAGTTGAATGCACAGATAAGAAAGAAGTCTCACAGAATGCTTCTCTGTAGTTTTTATTTGAACATTTTCCTTTTTCCACTCTACTCCTCTTTGCGCTCCGAATGTCGGCTTGCAGTTTCTACAGAAAGACTGTTTCAGTTACTGCTTCAATCAAAAGTAAGTTTCAACTCTGTTAGTTGAATTCACAGATCAGAAAGCTGTTTCGCAGAATGCTTCAGTGAAGTTTTTATTTGAAGATATTCTTCTTTCCACTATAGGCCCATTAGCGCTCCGAATGTCCACTTGCAGTTTCTACAGAAAGGGTGTTTCACAACTCCTCAATCAAAAGTATGCTTCAACTCTGTTAGTTTGAATTGCACAGAAGAGAGAAAGAAGTTTCACAGAATGCTTTTTGTGTATTTTTTATTTGAGGACATTCCTTTTTCCACTATAGGCCCTTTAGTGCTCAGAATGTCATCTTGTAGTTCTACAGAAAGAGTATTTCCGAACTGCTCAATCAAAGTAAGCTTTTACTCTGTTAGTTCAATGCACAGAACAGAAAGAAGTTTCACAGAATGCCTCTGTGTGGTTTTTATTTGAGGATAATTTCTTTTCCACTGTAGGCCCCTTAGCGCTCAGAAGGCCCACTTGCAGTTTCTACAGAAAGAGTGTTTCACAACTGCTCAATCAAAGTAAGGTTCAACTCTGTTAGTTGAATGTACACAACAGAAAGAAGTTTCACAGAGTGCTTCAGGTGTAGTTTTTATTTGAGGAAATTCCTTCTTCCACTATTTGCCTTTTTAGCGCTCTGAATGTCCACCTGTATTTCTACAGAAAGAGTGTTCAGAACTGCTCAATCCAAAGTAGGCTTCAACTGTGTTAGTTGAAAGCACAGACAGAAAGAAATTTCACAGGATACTTCTGTGTGGTTTTTATTTGAGGAAATTCCTTTTTCCACTATATGCTTCTTAGCGCTCCGAATGTCCACTTGCAGTTTCTACAGAAAGAGTGTTTCAGAACTCTTCAATCAAAACTAATGTTCAATTCTGCTAGATGAATGCACAGATCAGAAAGAATTTTCGCAGAATGCTTCTGTGTAGTTCTATTTGAAGATATTCCTTTTCCACTATAGGCCCCTTAGCGCTCTGAATGTCCACTTTCAGTTTCTACATAAAGAGTGTTTCAAAACTCATCAATCAAAAGTAAGGTTCAACTCTGCAGTTTGAATGCACAGATTAGAAAGAAGTTTTTCAGAATGCTTCTGTGTAGATTTTATTGAAGATAATCCTTTTTGACTATAGGCGCTTAGCGCTCCGAATGTCCGCTTGCAGTTTTTACAGAAATAGTGTGTCAGAACTGCTCAATCAAAAGTAAGGTTCAACTCTGCTAGTTGAATCCTCAGATCAGAAAGTAGTTTCGCAGAATGCTTCTGTGTAGTTTTTATTTGAAGATATTCTTTTTTCCACTATAGGCCCCTTAGCGCTCCGAATGTCCGCTAGCAGTTTCTACAGAAAGAGTGTTTCAGAACTGCTCAATTAAAAGTAGGGTTCAACTCTGCTAGTTGAATCACAGATCAGAAAGAAGTTTTGCAGAATGCTTCAGTTTACTTTTTATTTGAAGATATTACTTTTTCCACTATAGACATTTTGCGCTCAGAATATCTGCTTGCATTTTCTACAAAAGAGTGTTTCAAAACTCCTCATTCAAAAAGTAAAGTTTAACTCTACTAGTTGAATACACAGATCAGAAAGGTGTTTCACAGAATGCTTCTGTGTAGTTTTTATTTGAAGGTATTGTTTTTTCCACTATAGGCCCCTTAGTTCTCCAAATGTCCACATGCAGTTTCTACAGAAAGAGTGTTTCAGAACTCCTCAATCAAATGTAGGATCAACTCTGCTATTTGAATGCACAGATCAGAAAGAAGTTTCAGAGAATGCTTCTGTGTGTTTATATTTGAAGCTATTCCTTTTTCAACTATAGTCCCCATAGCACTCCGAATGTTGGCTTACAGTTTCTACAGAAAGAGTGTTTCAGATCTGCTCAATCAAAAGAAGGTTCAACTCTGCTAGTTGAAGCACAGATTAGAAAAAAGTTTTGCAGAATGCTTCTGTGTAGTTTTTATTGAAGATAATAATTTTTTAACTATAGGCCCTTAGCACTCCGAATGTCCGCTTGCAGTTTCTACAGAACGAGTGTTTCAGAACTGCTCAATGAAAATTAACGTTCAACACTGCTAGTTGAATGCACAGATCAGAAGAAAGTTTCGCAGAATGCTTCTGTTAGTTTTTATTTGTAGATATTCCTTCTTCAACTATAGGCCCCTGAGCGCTTCGAATGTCCGCTAGCAGTTTCTACACAAAGAGAGTTTCAGAAATTCTCATTCAAAAGTAAGGTTCAACTCCACTAGTTGAATGCAGAGATCAGAAAGCAGTATCACAGAATGCTTCTGTGTAGTTTTTATTTGAAGATATTCTTTTTTCCACTATAGGCCCCTGAGCGCTCCGAATGTTCGCTTGCAGTTTCTACAGAAAGACTGTTTCAGAACTGCCCAATGAAAAGTAAGGTTCAACTCTGCTAGTTGAATCACAGATCAGAAAGATGTTTTCAGAATGCTTCTGTGTAGTTTTATTTGAAGATATTACTTTTTCCACCATAGGCAGCTTGGCGCTCTGAATGTCTGCTTGCAGTTTGTACAGAAAGAGTCTTTCAAAACTCCTCAATCAAAAGTAAAGTTTAACTCTGCTTGTTGAATGTACAGATCAGAAAGAAGTTTCACAGAGTGCTCCTGTGTAGTTTTTATTTGAAGGTATTCTTTTTTCCACTATAGGTCTTTTAGCGCTCCAAATGTCCACATGCAGTTTCTACAGAAAGAGTGTTTCAGAACTCTTCAATCAAAAGTACGGTTCAACTCTGCTAGTTGAATGCACAGATCAGAAAGAACTTTCGCCGAATCCTTCTGTGTAGTGTTTATTTGAAGTTATTCCTTTTCCACTGTAGGCCCCATAGTGATCCGAGTGTCCTCTTGAAGTTTCTACAGAAAGAGTGTCTCAAACTCCTCAATCAAAGTAGGACTCAACCCTGCTAGTGGAATGCACAGATCAGAAAGAAGTCTCGCTGAATGCTTCTGAGTAGTTTTTATTTGAAGATATTTCTTTTTCCACTATAGGACCCTAAGCGATCCGAATGTCCGCTTGCAGTTTCTACAGAAGGAGAGTTTCAGAACTTCACAACCAAAAGGATGTTTCAACTCTGTTAGTTGAATGCGCAGATCAGAAAGAACTTTCGCAGAATGTTTCTGTGTAGATTTCTTCGAAGATATTCCTTCTTCCACTATGGGCCCCATAGCGCTCCGAATGTCTGCTTGCAGTTTTTACAGAAAGAGTGTTTCAGAACTGCTCAATCAAAGGTAAGGTAAAACTCTGTTAGTTGAATGCACAGAACAGAAAGAAGCTTCACTGAATGCTTCTGTGTAGTTTTATTTGAAGATACTCCTTTTTCCACTGTATTCCCCTTAGCGCTCTGAATGTCTGCTTGCAGTTTCTACAGAAACAGGGTTTCAAAACTCCTTATTCAAAAGTAAGGTTCAACTCCCCGAGTTGAATGCAGAGATCAGAAAGTAGTTTCGCAGAATGGTTCTGCGTAGTTTTTATTTGAAGATATACCTTTTTCCACTATAGGACGCTAAGCGCTCCGAATGTTTGCTTGCAGTTTCTGCAGAAAGAGTGTTTCAGAACTGCTAAATCAAAAGTAAAGTTCAACTCTGTTTTTTGAATGCACAGATCAGAAAGAAGTTTCGCAGAATGCTTCTGTGTAGTTTTTATTTGAAGATATAGTTTTTTCCACTATAGGCTCCTTAGCGTTCCAAATGTCCACATGTAGTTTCTACAGAAAGAGTGTTTCAGAACTCCTCAATCAAAAGTAAGGTTCAACTCTGCTAGTTGAATACACAGATCAGAAAGAAGTTTCACAGAATGCTTCTGTGTAGTTTTTATTTGAAGATATTCCTTTTTCTATTATAGGCCCTTTGCGCTCCGAATGTCCGTTTGCAGTTTCTACAGAAAGAGTGTTTCAGAACGACTCAATCAAAAGTAAGGTTCAACTCTGCTAGTTGAATGCACAGATCAGCAAGAAGTTTCACAGAATGCTTCTGTGTAGTTTGTTTTGAAGGTATTCCTTTTTCCACTATAGGCTCCTTAGCGTTCCCAATGTCCGCTTGCAGGTTCTACGGACAGAGTGTTTCAGATCTGCTCAATCAAAAGTAAGCTTCAACTCTGTTAGTTGAATGCACGATCAGAAAAAAGTTTCGCAGAATGATTCTGTGTAGTTTTTATTTGAAGATAGTCCTTTATCCACTCTAGGCCTGTTGGCGCTCCGAATGTCCGCTTGCAGTTTCTACAGAAAGAGTGGTTCAGAACTGCTCAAACAAAAGAAAGTTTCAACACTGCTAGTTGAATGCACAGATCAGAAAGAAGTTTCGCAGAATGATTCTGTGTAGTTTTTATTCGAAGATATACCATTTTCCACTATAGGCCTCTTAGTGCTCCGAATATAAGCCTGCAGTTTCTACAGAAAGAGAGTTTCAGAACTTCTCAATCAAAAGTAAGGTTCAACTGTGTTAGTTGAATGCACTGATCAGTATGACGTTTCGCAGAATGCTTGTGTGTAGCTTTTATTTGAAGATATTCGTTTTTACACTATAGGTCCCTTAGCACTCCGAATGTCCACTTGCAGTTTCTACAGAAAGAGTGTTTCAAATATTCTCAACCTAAAGTAAGGTTCAACTCTGCTAGTTGAATGCACAGATCAGAAAGAAGTCTCGCAGAATGCTTCTCTGTAGTTTTTATTGGAAAATATTCCTTTTTCCACTATAGGCCCCTAAGCGCTCCGAATATCCACATGCAGTTTCTAGAGATACAGAGTTTCAGAACTTCTCAATCAAAAGTAAGCTTCAACTCTGCTAGTTGAATGCACAGATCAGTAAGAAGTTTCACAGAATGATTCTGTGTAGTTTTTATTGGAAGATATTCCGTTTTCCACCATAGGCCCCTTAGCACTCCGAATGTCTGCTTGCAGTTTCTACAGAAAGGGTGTTTCAAAACTCCTCAATCAAAAGTAAGGTTCAATTCTGCTAGTTGGATGCACAGCTCAGAAAGAAGTTTCGCAGAATGCTTCTGAGTAGTTTTTATTGGAAGATATTCCTTTTTCCACTGTAGGCCCCATTGCGCTGCGAATGTCTCCTTACAGTTTCCACAGAAAGATTGTTTCAGAACTGCTCTATCAAAAGTAAGTTTCAACTCTGCTAGTTGAATGCAGATATCGGAAATAAGTTTTGCAGAATGCTTCTGTGTAGTTATTATTTGAAGATAGTCCTTTTTCCACTGCAGGCCCGTTAGCGCTCCGAATGTCCGCTTCCAGTTTCTACAGAAAGAGTGTTTCAGAACTTCTCAATCAAAAGGAAGGTTCAACCCCGCTAGTTGAATGCACAGATCAGAAAGAAGTTTCACAGAATGCATGTGTGTAATTTTTATTTGAAGATATTACTTTTTCTTCTATAGGCCCTTTAGAGCTCCGAATGTCCACTTGCAGTTTCTACAGAAATATTGTTTCAAAACTCCTCAATCAAAACTAAGTTTCAAATATTCTAGTTGAATGCACAGATGAGAAAGAAGTCTCACAGAATGCTTCTGTGTAGTTTTTATTTGAAAATATTCCTTTTTCCAATACAGGCCCCGTAACGCTCCGAATGTCCGCTTGTAGTTTCTACAGAAAGTGTGTTTCAGAACTGCTCAATCAAAAGTAAGTCTCAACTCTGCTAGTTGAATGCACAGATCAGAAAGAAGTTTCACAGAATGCTTCTGTGTAGTTTTTATTTGAAGATATTCCTTTTTCCACTATAGGCCCATTTGTGCTACGACTGTCCACTTACAGTTTCTAGAGAAAGAGTGTTTCAGAAATCCTCAATCAAAACTAAGGTTTAACTCTGCTAGTTGAATGCACAGATCAGAAAGTAGTTTCGAAGAATGCTTCTCTGTAGTTTTTATTTGAAGATATTACTTTTTCCACTATAGACGCCTAAGCGTTACCAATGTCCGCTTCCACTTTCTACAGAAAGAGTGTTTCAAAACTCCTAAATCAAAAGTAAAGTTCAACTCTGCTAGTTGAATTCACGGATCTGAAAGATGTTTTGCAGAATGCTTCTGTGTAGTTTTTATTCGAAGATATAACTTTTTCCACTATAGGCCTCTTAGTGCTCCGAATATAAGCCTGCAGTTTCTACAGAAAGAGAGTTTCAGAACTTCTCTATCAAAACTAAGGTTCAACACTGGTAGTTGAATACAGTGATCAGTAAGAAGTTTCGAAGAATGGTTCTGTTTTGTTTTTATTTGAAGATATTCCTTTTTCTACTATAGAGGCCTTAGCGATCCGAATGTCCGATTGCAGTTTCTACAGACAGAGTTTTTCAAAACTCCTCAATCAAAAGTAAGGTTCAAGTCTGCTAGTTGAATTAACGGATCTGAGAGAAGTTTCTCAGCATGCTTCTGTGTAGTTTTTATTCGAACACATACCTTCTTCCTCTATAGGCCTCTTAGCGCTCCGAATATCAGCCTGCAGTTCCTACAGAGAGCTTCAGAACTTCTCAATCAAAAGTAAGTTTCTACTGTTAGTTGAATGCACTGATCAGTAAGATGTTTCGCAGAATGCTTGTGTGTAGTTTTTATTTGAAGATATACCTTTTTCCACTATAGGCCCCTTAGCGCTCCGAATGTCCACTTGCAGTTTCTACAGAAGAGTGTTTCAAAAGTCCTCAATGTAAAGTAAGGTTCAACTCTGCTAGTTGAATGCACAGATCAGAAAGAAGTTTCGCAGTATGCTTCTGTGTAGTTTTTATTTGAAGATATTCCTTTTTCAAATATAGGCCTCTTAGCGCTCTGAATGCCACTACCAGTTTCTACAGAAACATTGTTTCAGAACTCCTCAATCAAAAGTAAGGTTCAACACAGCTAGTTGAATGCACAGATGAGAAAGAAGTCTCACAAAATGCTTCTGTGTAGTTCTTAATTGAAGATACTCCTATTTCCACTATAGCTCCGAATAACACTTAGCGCATTCCACTTAGCGCTCCGAATGTCCACTTGCACTTTCTACAGAAAGAGACTTTCAGAACTTCTCAATGAAATTAAGGTTCAACTCTTTTAGTTGAAAGCACAGATCAGAAATAAGTTTCGCAGAGTGCTTCTGTGTAGTTTTTATTTAAAGATATTCCATTTTCCACTATAGGCCTCTTAGTGCTCCGAATATCCTCTTGCAGTTTCTACAGAAAGAGTGTTTCAAAACTCCTCAATCAACAGTAAGGTTCAACTCTGCTAGTTGAATGCACAGATCAGAAAGGAGTCTGGCAGAATGCTTCTGTGTGGTTTTTATTTGAAGATATTACTTTTTCCACTATAGGCCCCTTATAGCTCCGAATGTCCACTTGCAGTTTCTTCAGAAAGAGTGTTTCAGAACTGCTCATTCAAAAGTAAGCTGCAACTCTGTTAGTTGAATGTACAGAACAGAAAGTAATTTCACAGAATGCTTCTGTGAAGTTTTTATTTGAAGATATTACTTTTCCAACTATAGGCCTCTTAACTCTCCGATTGTCCGCTTGCATTTTCTTCAGAAAGAGTGTATCAGAACTGCTCAATCGAAAGTAAGCTTCAACTCTGTTAGTTGAATGCACAGAAGAGAAAGAAGTTTCACAAAATGCTTCTGTGTAGTTTTTATTTGAAGATATTAGTTTTTCCACTAGAGGCCCCTTAGCGCTCCGAATGTCTGCTTGCAGTTTCTACAGAAAGAGTGTTTCAAAACTCCACAATCTAAAGTAAGGTTGAACTCTGCTAGTTGAATGCACAGATAAGAAAGAAGTCTCACAGAATGCTTCTCTGTAGTTTTTATTTGAACATTTTCCTTTTTCCACTCTACTCCTCTTTGCGCTCCGAATGTCGGCTTGCAGTTTCTACAGAAAGACTGTTTCAGTACTGCTCAATCAAAAGTAAGTTTCAACTCTGTTAGTTGAATTCACAGATCAGAAAGCTGTTTCGCAGAATGCTTCAGTGAAGTTTTTATTTGAAGATATTCTTCTTTCCACTATAGGCCCATTAGCGCTCCGAATGTCCACTTGCAGTTTCTACAGAAAGTGTGTTTCACAACTCCTCAATCAAAAGTATGCTTCAACTCTGTTAGTTGAATGCACAGAAGAGAAAGAAGTTTCACAGAATGCTTTTGTGTATTTTTTATTTGAGGACATTCCTTTTTCCACTATAGGCCATTTAGTGCTCAGAATGTCATCTTGTAGTTTCTACAGAAAGAGTATTTCCGAACTGCTCAATCAAAGTAAGCTTTTACTCTGTTAGTTCAATGCACAGAACAGAAAGAAGTTTCACAGAATGCCTCTGTGTGGTTTTTATTTGAGGATATTTCTTTTTCCACTGTAGGCCCCTTAGCGCTCAGAATGACCACTTGCAGTTTCTACAGAAAGAGTGTTTCACAACTGCTCAATCAAAGTAAGGTTCAACTCTGTTAGTTGAATGTACACAACAGAAAGAAGTTTCACAGAGTGCTTCAGTGTAGTTTTTATTTGAGGAAATTCCTTCTTCCACTATTTGCCTTTTAGCGCTCTGAATGTCCACCTGTAGTTTCTACAGAAAGAGTGTTTCAGAACTGCTCAATCCAAAGTAGGCTTCAACTGTGTTAGTTGAAAGCACAGAACAGAAAGAAATTTCACAGGATACTTCTGTGTGGTTTTTATTTGAGGAAATTCCTTTTTCCACTATATGCTTCTTAGCGCTCCGAATGTCCACTTGCAGTTTCTACAGAAAGAGTGTTTCAGAGCTGCTCAATCAAAAGTAAGCTTCAACTCTGTTAGTTGAATGCACAGAACAAAAAGAAGTTTCACAGAATGCTTCTGTGTAGTTTTTATTTGAAGATATTCCTTTTTCCACTATGTTCCCCATAGCGGTCAAAATGTCCACTTGCAGTTTCTACAGAAAGAGTGTTTCAGAACTGCTCAATCAAAAGTAAGCTTCATCTCGGTTAGTTGAATGCACAGATCAGAAAGAAGTCTCGCAGAATGCTTCTGTGTAGTATTTATTTCTAGATATTCCTTTTTCCACTGCAGGCCCCGTAGCACTCCGAATGTCCACTTGCAGTTTCTACAGAAAGAGAGTTTCAGAACCCCTCAATCAAAAGTAAGGTTCAACTCTGCTAGTTGAATGCACAGATAATAAAGGAGTCTCACAGAATGCTTCTGTGTAGATTTTATTTCAAGACATTCCTTTTTCCAGTATTGGCCCCTTTGCGCTCCAAATATCCGCTTGCTGTTTATACAGAAAGAGAGTTTCAGAACTCCTCAATCAAAAGTAAGGTTCAACTCTGCTAGTTGAATGCACAGATCATAAAGAAGTTTCGCAGAATGCTTCTGTGTAGTTTTTATTTGAAGATATTCCTTTTTCCACTATAGGCCCCTTTCTCCTACAAATGTGCACTTGCAGTTTCTTCACAAAGAGAGTTTCAGCTATGCTCAAACAAAAGTAAGTTTCAAATCTGCTTGTTGATTGCAAAGATCAGAAAGAAGCCTCGCAGAATGCTTCTGTGTAGTTTTTATTAGAAGTTATTCCTTTTTCCGCAATAGGCGCCCTAGCGCTCTGAATGTCCTCTTGCAGTTTCTACAGGAAGAGTTTTTCAAAACTCCTCAATCAAAAGTGAGGTTCAACTCTGCTAGTTGAAAGCACAGATCAGAAAGTAGTTTCACAGAATGTTTCTGTGCAGCTTTTATTTGAAGATATTATTTAATCCACTATAGACCACTTAGCGCTCTGAATGTACGCTTGCGGTTCATACAAAAACAGAGTTTCAGAACTTCTCCATCAAAAGTAAGGTTCAACTCTGTTAGTTGAATTCACAGATCAGAAAGAATTTCGCAGAATGCTTCTGTGTAATTTTCATTTGAAGATATTAGTTTTCCAACTATAGGCCCCATAGCGCTCCGAATGTCCGCTTGCAGTTTCTACAAAAAGACTGTTTCAAAATTCCTCAATCTAAAGTAAGGTTGAACCATGCTAGTTGAATGCAGAGATCAGAAAGAAGTCTCGCAGAATGCTTCTGTGTACTTTTTATTTGAAGACAGTCCTTTTTCCACTATACTCCTTTTTGTGCTCCGAATGTTGGCTTGCAGTTTCTACAGAAAGGGTGTATCAGAACTGCTGAGTCAAATGTAACTTCCACTCTGTTTGTTGAATTCACAGATCAGATAGAAGTTTCGCCGAAGCTTCAGTGTAGTTTTTATTTGAAGATATTCCGTTTTCCACTATAGGCCCCTTAGCGCTCTGAATGTCTGCTTGCAGTTTCTACAGAAACAGTGTTTCAGAACTGCTCAGTCAAAAGTAAGGTCCAACTCTGCTAGTTGAATGCACAGATCAGAAAGTACTTTCGCAGAACGCTTATTTGTGGTTTTTATTTTTACATATTCCTTTTATCACTATAGTCCCCTTAGAGATATTCCTTTTACCACTATAGGCCCCTTAGAGCTCCGAATGTCCACTTGCAGTTTCTACAGAAAGAGAACTGTTCAATGAAAAGTAAGGTTCAACTCTGCTAGTTGAATGCACAGATCAGAAAGAAGTTTCGCAGAATGCTTCTGTGTAGTTTTTATCTGAAGATATTTCTTTTTCCACCATAGGCCCCTTAGTGCTCCGAATGTCCACTTGCAGTTTCTACAGAAAGAGTGTTTCAGAACTACTCAATCAAAAGTAAGGTTCAGGCCGGGTGCGGTGGCTCACGCTTGTAATCCCAGCACTTTGGGAGGCCGAGGCGGGCGGATCACGAGGTCTGGAGATCGAGACCACGGTGAAACCCCGTCTCTACTAAAAATACAAAAAATTAGCCGGGCGTGGTGGCGGGCGCCTGTAGTCCCAGCTACTCGGAGAGGCTGAGGCAGGAGAATGGCGTGAACCCGGGAGGCGGAGCTTGCGGTGAGCCGAGATTGCGCCACTGCACTCCAGCCTGGGTGGCAGAGCGAGACTCCATCTCAAAAAAAAAAAAAAAAAAAAAAAAAGTAAGGTTCAACTCTGATAGTGGAATGGACAGATCAGAAGAAAGAAGTTTCGCACAATGCTTCCGTGTAGTTTTTATTTGAATATATTCCTTTTTCCACTATAGGCCCCTTAGCGCACAGAATATCGCTTGCAGTTTCTACAAAAAAACAGTTTCAAAACGCCTCAATCAAAAGTAAGGTTCAAATCTGCTAGGTAAATGCACAGATCAGAAAGAAGTTTCGCCCAATGCTTCTGTGTAGTTTTTATTTGAAGATATTTTTTTTCCCACCATAGGCCCAGTAGCGCTCGAAATGTCCGCTTGCATTTTCTACAGAAAGAATGTTTCAGAACTGCTCAATCAAAAGAAAGTTTCAACTCTGCTAGTTGAATGCACAAATGAGCAAGAAGTTTCGCAGAATGCTTCTGTGTAGTTTTTAGTTGAATATATTCCTTTTTCCACCATATGCCCCTTATCGCACCGAATGTTCGCTTGCAGTTTCTACAGAAAGAGAAATTCAGAACTGCTCTATCAACAGTAAGGTTCAACTCTGCTAGTTGAATGCCAACATCAGATAGAAGTTTCGCAGAATGCTTCTCTGTAGTTTTTATTTGAAGATATTCCTTTTTCCACTATAGTCCCCTTAGCGCTCCGAATGTCCGCTTGCAGTTTCTACAGAAAGAGTGTTTAAGAACTTCTCAATCAAAAGTAAAGTTCAACTCTGTTAGTTGAATGCACTGATCAGAAACTAGTTTCGGAGAATGCTTCTGTGTAGTTTTTATTAGAAGATAATCCTTTTTCCCCTATAGGCCACTTAGCAGTCCGAATGTCAGCTTGCAGTTTCTACAGAAAGAGTGTTTCAAAACTGCACAATAAAAAGTAAGGTTCAACTCTGCTGGTTGAATGCACAGATCACAAAGATGTTTCGCAGAATCCTTCTCTGTAGTTTTTAGTTGAAGATATTCCTTTTTCAAATAAAGGCCCATTAGTGCTCTGAATGTCCACTTGCAGTTTCTACAGAAGGAATGTTTCAGAACTGCTCAATCAAAAGTATGGTTCAACTCTAATAATTGAGTGAACAGATCAGAAAGAAGTTTCACGGAATGCTTCTGTGTAGTTTTCTTTTGAAGATATTTTTATTCCCACTATAGCCCCTAAGCACTGCGAATGTCTGCTTGCAGTTTCTACAGAAAGAGTGTTTCAGAACTGCTCAATCAAAAGTAAGGTTTAACTCTGATAGTTGAATGGACAGATCAGAAAGAAGTTTCGCACAATACTTCTGTGTAGTTTTTGATTGAAGATATTCTGTTTTCCACTATATGCCCATTTGCACTCCGAATGTGCGCTTGCAGTTTCAACAAAAAGACTGTTTCAAAACTCCTCAATCAAAATTAAGGTTCAAATCTGCTAGGTAAAGGCACAGATGAGAAAGAAGTTTTGCAGAATGCCTCTGTGTAGTTTTTATTTGAAGATATACCTTTTTCCACTATAGGCCATTAGCGCTCCAAATGTCCGATTGTAGTTTCTACAGAGAGAGAGTTCCAAACCTTCACATTCAAAAGTAATTTCAACTCTGTTAGTTGAATGCACAGAACAGAAAGTAGTTTCACAAAATGCTTCTGTGTAGTTTCTATTTTGAGATATTCCTTGTTCCACTACAGGCCTCTTAACGCTCTGAATGTCCGCTTGCAGTTTCAACAGAAAGAGAGTTCCAGAACTTCTCAATCAAAAGTAAGGTTCAACTGTGTTAGTTGAATGCACAGATCAGAAAGTAGTTTCGCAGAATGCTTCTGTGTAGTTTTTATTTGAAGATATTCCTTTTTCCACTATAGGCCCCTAAGCGCTCCGAATGTCCTCTTGCAGTTTCTACAGAAGGAGTGTTTCAGAACTGCTCAATCAAAAGTAAGAGTCAACTCTGTTAGTTGAATGCACAAAACAAGAAGAAGTTTCACAGAATGCTTCTGTGTAGTTTTTATTTGAAGATATTCCTTTTTCCACTACAGGCCCCTCAGCGCTCAGCATGTCCACTTGCAGTTACTACAGAAATATTGTTTCAGATCTGCTCAGTCAAAAGTAAGCTTCAACACTGTTAGTTGAATGCACAGAATAGAAGGAAGTTTCACAGAATGCTTCTGTGTAGTTTTTATTTGAAGATATCCCTTTTTCCACTACAGGCCCATTAGCGCTCCGAATGTCCGCTTGCAGTTTCCACAGAAAAAGTATTTCAGAACTGCTCAATCAAAAGTAAGCTTCAACTCTGTTAGTTGAATGCACAGAACAGAAAGAAGTTTCACAGAATGCTTCTTTGTAGTTTTTATTTGGAGATATTACTTTTTCCACTATAGGCCCCTTAGCGCTCCGAATGTCCACTTGGAGTTTCTTCAGAAGGAGCGTTTCAGAACTGCTCAATCAGAAGTATGGTTCAACGCTGTTAGTTGAATGCACAGAACAGAAAGAAGTTTCACAGAATGCTTCTGTGTAGTTTTTATTTGAAGATATTCCTTTTTCCACTATAGGCCCCTTAGCGCTCGCAATGTCAACTTGCAGTTTCTACAGAGAGAGTGTTTCAGAACTGCTCAATCAAAAGAAACCTTTAACTCTGTTAGTCGAATGCACAGATCAGAACGAAGTTTCACCGAATGATTCTGTGTTGTTTTTATTTGAAGATACTCCTTTTTCAGTGATAGGCCTCGAAGCGCTCCAAATGTCCACTTGCAGTTTCTAGTGAAAGTGTGTTTCAAAACTCCTAAACCAAAAGTAAGGTTCATCTACGTTAGTCGAATGCACAGATCAGAAAGAAGTTTCACAGAATGCTACTATGTAATTTTTATTTCAAGATATTCCTTTTTCCAATACAGGTTTCATAGCGCTCCAAATACCCACTTGCAGTTTGTACAGAAAGAGTGTTTCAAAACTCCTCAATCAAAAGTAAGGCTCAATTCTGTTAGTTGAAAGCACAGATCAGAAAGAAGTTCCACAGAATGCTTCTGTGTAGTTTTTATTTGAAGATATTCTTATTTCCACGATAGGCCATGTAGCGCTCCAAATGTCCAATTGCAGTTACTACAGAAAGAGTGTTTCAAAACTCCTCCAACAAAAGTAAGGTTCAACGCTCTTAGTCAAATGCACAGATAAGAAAGAAGTTTCAGAGAATGCTTCCGTGCAGTTTTTATTTGAAGATATTCCTTTTTCCACTATAGGCCGCGTAGCGTGCTGAATGTCCACTTGCAGTTTCTACAGTAAGGGTGTTTCAAACTCCTGTATTAAAAGTAACTTTCAACCTTTTTAGCAGAATACACAGATCAGAAAGAAGTTTCACAGAATGCTTCTGTGTAGTTTTCATTTGAAAATATATCTTTTTCCACGATAGGCCGCGTAGCGCTCCAAATGTCCACTTGCAGTTTCTACAGAAAGAGTGTTTCCAAACTCCTCAAACAAACATAAGGTTCAACTCTGTTAGTCAAATGCACAGTTTAGAAAGTAGTTTCATAGAAGGCTTCTGTTTATTTTTTATATGAAGATACTCCTTTTTCCACGATAGGCTGTGCAGCACTCCAAATATCCACTTGCAGTTTCTGCAGAAAGAGTATTTCAAAACTCCTCAGTCAAAAGTAAGGTTCAACGCTGTTAGTTGAATGCACAGATCAGAAAGAAGTTTCACAGAATACTATGTAGCTTTTATTTGAAGACATTCCTTTTTCCACGATAGGCCGATTAGTGTTCCAAATGTCCAGTTGCAGTTCTTACAGAAAGAGTGTTTCAAAACTCCTCAATGAAAAGTAAGGTTCAACTTTGTTAGTCGAAGGCACGGATCATAAAGAAGTTTTACAGAATGCTTCTGCGTTGTTTTTATTTGAAGATATTCCATTTTCCATGATAGGCCGAGGATCGTTCCAAATGTCAACTTGCAGTTTCTACAGAAAGAGTATTTCAAAACTCCTCAATCAAAAGTAAGTTTCTACACTGTTAGTCGAAGGCACAGATCAAAAAGAAGTTTCACAGAATGCTTCTGTGTAGTTTTTATTTGAAAATATTCCTTTTTCCACGATAGTCTGCTAAGCACTCCAAATGTCCACTTGCAGTTTCTACAGAAAGAGTGTTTCAAAACTCCTCAATCAAAAGTAAGTTTCAACTCTTTTATTTGAATGCACAGATCAGAAAGATGTTTCACACAATACTTCCATGTAGTTTTTATTTGAAGATATTCGTTTTTCCACTATAGGCCGCGTAGCGCTCCAAAAGTCCAATTGCAGTTTCTACAGAAAGAGTGTTTCAAAACTCCTCTATCAAAAGTAAGTTTCAACTCTGTTAGTTTACTGCAGAGACCAGAAAGAAGTTTCACAGAATGCTTCTGTGTAGTTTTCATTTGAAGATATTCCCTTTTCCATTATAGGCCGCATAGCGCACCAACTATCCACTTGCAGTTTCTACACAAAGAGTGTTTCAAAACTCCTCAGTCAAAAGTAAGGTTCAACACTGTTAGTTGAATGCAGAGATCAGGCAGTAGTTTCACAGAATGCTTCTGTGTAGTTTTTATTCAAAGACATTGCTTTTTCCACAACATTCCGCATAGCGCTCTAAATGTCCACTTGCAATTTCTACAGAAAGTGTGTTTCAAAACTCATCAATCAAAAGTATGGTTCAACTCTGTTAGTCGAATGCACAGATCAGAAAGAATTTTCACAGAATGCTTCTGTGTAGTTTTCCTTTGAAGTTATTCCTTTTTCCATGAAAGGCCGCCTGTCGCACAAAAAGTCCACTTGCAGTTACTACAGAAAGAGTGATTCAATCAAAAGTAAGGTTCAAATCTCTTAGTCGATTGCACAGATCAGAAAGAAGTTTCACAGAATGCTTCCGTGTGATTTGTATTTGAAAACATTACTTTTTCCACGATAAGCCATGTAGGGCTCCAAATGTCCACTTGCCGTTTCTACAGAAAGATTGTTTCAAAACCCCTCAATCAAAAGTGAGGTTAAACTCTCATATTTGAATGGACAGATCAGAAAAAATTTTCACACAATGCTTCTGTGTAGTTTTTTTTGAAGATATTCCTTTTTCCACCTTAGGCCTCTTAGCGCTCCAAATGTCCAATTGCAGTTTCTATAGAATTAGTGTTTCAAAACTCCTCTATCAAAACTTAGGTTCATCCCTGTTAGTTGAAACACAGATCAGAAATATTTTCACAGAATGCTTCTGTGTAGTTTTTATTTGAAGATATTCCTTTTTCCAGGATAGGCCACGTAGCTCTCCAAATTTCCAATTGCACTTCATACAGGAAGAGTGTTTCAAAACTCCTCAATCAAAAGTAAGGTTCAACTCTGTTAGTCGATTGCACAGATCAGAACGAAGTTTCACCGAATGATTCTGTGTAGTTTTTATTTGAATATACTCCTTTTTCCACGAGAGGCCTCGTAGCGCTCCAAATGTCCACTTGCAGTTTCTACAGAAAGAGTGTTTCAAAACTCCTAAATCAAAAGGAAGGTTCATCTACATTAGTCGAATCCACAGATCAGAATCAAGCTTCCCAAAATGCTACTGTGTAGTTTTCATTTGAACATATTCCTTTTCCACTACAGGCTGCATAGCGCTGCAAATGTCCACTTGCAGTTTGTACAGAAAGAGTGTTTCAAAACTCCTCAATCAAAAGTAAGGTTCAATTCTGTTAGTTGAATGCACAGATCAGAAAGAACTTTCACACAATGCTTCTGTGCAGTTTTCATTTGAAGATATTCCTTTTTCCACGATAGGCCACGTAGTGCTCCAAATGTCCACTTGCAGTTTCTACCAAAAGAGAGTGTCAAAACTCCTCAATCAAAAGTAACGTTGAATTCTGTTAGTTGAATACACAGGTCAGAAAGATGTTTCACAGAATGCTTCTCTGTAGTTTTTATTTGAAGGTATTCGTTTTTCCACGAAAGGTCGCATAGCCATCCAAATTTCCAATTTCAGTTTCCACAGAAAGCGTGTTTCAAAACTCCTCCATGAAAAGTAAGTTTCAGCTCAGTTAGTTGAATGCAAAGATCAGAAACATGTTTCACAGACTGCTTCCGTGTAGTTTTTCTTTGAAGATACTCCCTTTTCCATGATGGGCCAAGTAGCGCTCAAAATGTCCACTTGCAGGTTCTACAGAATGAGTATTTCAAAACTCCTCTAACAAAAGTGAGGTTCAAATCTGTTAGTTGAATTCACAGTTCAGAATGTAGTTTCACAGAATGCTTCTGTGTAGTTTTTATTTGAAGTTATTCCTTTTTCCACGATAGGCCGTGCATCGCTGCAAATGTCCACTTGCAGTTTCTAAAGAAAGAGTGTTTCAAATCTCCTCAACCAAAAATAAGTTTAAAGTCTATTAGTTGAATGCACAGATCAGAAAGTATTTCACAGAATGCTTCTGTGTAGTTTTTATTTGATGATATTCCTTTTTCCACAATAGGCTTCTTAGTGCTCCCAATGTCCACTTGCAGTTTCTACAGAAAGTGTGTTTCAAAACTCTTCAGTCAAAAGTAAAGTTCAACTCTGTTAGTTAAATGCACAGATCAGAAAGAAGTTTCAGAGAATCTTGTGCATAGTTTTTATTTGAAGATTTTCCTTTTTCCACGACAGGCCGCGCAGCGCTTCAAATTCCAATTGCAGTTTCTACTGAAAGAGTGTTTCAAAACTCCTCAACCAAAAATAAGATTCATCTCTGTTAGTTGAATGCAGAGATCAGAATGTAGTTTCACAGAATGCTTCTGTGTAGTTTTTATTTGATGATATTCCTTTTTCCACGATAGGCTTATTAGCGCTCAAAATGTCCAGTTGCAGTTTCTACCAAAACTGTGTTTCAAAACTCTTCAATCAATAGTAAAGTTCAAATCTGTGAGTTGAATGCACAGATCAGAAAGAAGTTTCACAGAATGCTTCTGTGTAATTTTTATTTGAAGTTATTCCTTTTTCCCCTATAGGCCGCGTAGCACTCCAAATGTCCACTTGTAGTTTCTACAGAAAGAGTGTTTGAAACTCATCAATCAAAAGTAATTTCAACTCTGTTAGTTGAATGCACAGATCAGAAGGAAGCTTCAGAGCACGCTTCTGTGTAGTTTTTATTTGAAGATATTCCCTTTTACACGATAAGACGTGTAATGCTCCAGATGTCCACTTGCAGTTTCCACAGAAGGAGTGTTTCAAAACTCCTCATTCAAAAGTAAGGTTTAACTCTGTTAGTTGAATGCAGAAATCAGAAAGAAATTTCACAGAATGCTTCTGTGTAGTTTTTATTTGAAGATACTCCTTTTTCCAATGTAGGCCGCATAGCACTCCAAAAGTCCACTTTCAGATTCTACAGAAGAGTGTTTCAAAACTCCTCAATAAAAGTAAGTTTCAACTCCGTTATTTGAATGCAGAGACCAGAGCAAAGTTTCACAGAATTTTTCCTTGTAGTTTCACACATTGCTTCTATGTAGATTTCATTTGAAGATATTCCTTTTTCCACGATAGGACCCGTAGCGCTCCAAATGTCCACTTGCAGATTCTACAGAAAGAGTGTTTTAAATTCCTCAAGCAAAAGAAAGTTGCAGCTCTGTTAGTTGAATGCACACATCAGAAAGAAGCTTCACAGAATGATTCTGTGTAGTTTTTATTTGAAGATATTCCTTTTTCGAAGATAGGCCGCTTAGCACTACAAGTGTGCAATTGTAGTTTCTACAGAAAGATTGTTTCAAAACTTC
Source organism: Nomascus leucogenys (assembly GCF_006542625.1). NCBI lineage: Eukaryota > Metazoa > Chordata > Mammalia > Primates > Hylobatidae > Nomascus > Nomascus leucogenys. The sequence goes on from NW_022096325.1 coordinate 204,188, forward strand.
TCAATCAAAAGTAAGTTTCAAATGTGTTATTTGAATGCACAGCTCAAAAAGAAGTTTCACAAAATGCATCTGTGTAGTTTTTATTTGAAGATATTCCTTTTTCCACGACCGGCCGTGTAGCGCTCCAAATGTCCACTTGCAGTTTCTACAGAAAGAGTGTTTCAAAACACCTCAATTAAAAGTAAGGTTCAACTCTGTTAGTTGAATGCACAGATCAGAAAGCAGTTTCACCTAATGCTTCTGTGTAGTTTTTATTTGAAGATATTCCATTTTCCACGACAGGCCGTATATCGCTTAAATTGTCCACTTGCAGTTTCTACAGAAAGAGTGTGTCAAAACTCCTCAATCAAAAGTAAGGTTAAAATGGGTTAGTTGACTGCACAGATCAGAAAGAAGTCGCACAGAATGCTTCTGTGTAGTTTTTATTTGAATATACTCCCTTTTCCAAGATAGGCCGCGTTGCGCTCCTAATGTCCACTTGCAGTTTCTACAGAGTGTTTCAAAACTCCTCAATCAAAAGTAAGGTTCAACTCTGTTAGGTGAATGCACAGATCAGAAAAAAATTCACAGAATGCTTCTGTGTAGTTTTTATTTGAAGATACTCCTTTTTCGATGATAGGCCATGTAGCACTCCAAATTTCCACTTTCAGTTTCTGCAGAAAGAGTGTTTCAAAACTCTTCAATGAAAAGTAAGGTTCAACTCTGTTAGTTGCATGCACAGATCAGAAAGAAGTTTCACAGAATGCTTCTGTGTAGTTTATGATTGAGGATATTTCTTTTCCCACGACAGGCCGTGTGCGCTCCAAATGTCCACTTGCAGTTTCTACAGAAAGAGTTTTTCAAAACTCCTCAATCAAAAGTACGTTTCAACTCTGTTAGTTGAATGCACAGATCAGAAAGAAGTTTCACAGAATGCTTCTGTGTAGTTTTTATTTGAAGATATTCCTTTTTCCACAACAGGCCACGTAGCCCTCCAAATGTCCACTTGCAGTTTCTACAGAAAGAGGGTTTCAAAACTCCTCAATCAAAAGTAAGGTTCAACTCTGTTAGTTGAAAGCACAGATCAGAAAGATGTTTCACAGAATGCTTCTGTGTAGTTTTAATTTGAAGATATGCTTTTTCCGCGATAGACCGCGTAGTGCTCAAAATTTCCTCTTGCAGTTTCTACAGAAATAGTGTTTCAAAACTCCTCAATCAAAAGTGAGGTTCAAGTCTGTTAGTTGAATGCATAGATCAGAAATAAGTTTCATAGAATGCATCTCTGTGGTTTTTATTTGAAGAAATTCCTTTTTCCACAATAGGCCATGTAGCGGTACAAATGTCTACGTGCAGTTTCTATAGAAAGAGTATTTCAAACTCCTCAATTAAAAGTAAGGTTCAACACTGTTAGTTGAATGCACAGATCAGAAAGAAGTTTCACAGAATGCTTCTGTGTAGTTTTTATTTGAAGATATTACTTTTTCCACAATAGCCACGTAGCGCTCCAAATGTCAACTTGCAGTTTCTACAGAAAGAGTGTTTCAAAACCCATCAATCATAAGTAATTTTCAACTCTCTTAGTTGAATACACAGATCAGAAAGCAGTTTCACAGAATGTATCTGTGTAGTTTTTATTAGAAGTTATTCCTTTTTCCATGACACAACATGTAGCGCTCCAAATGTCCACTTGCAATTTCTACACAAAGAGTGTTTCAAAACTCCTGAATCAAAAGTAAGGTTAACTCTCTTAGTTGAAAGCACAGATCAAAAAGTAGTTTCACAGAATGCTTCTGTGTAGTTTTTATTTGAAGTTATTTCTTTTTCCATGATAGGCCGCATAGCCCTCAAAATGTCCACTTGCAGTTTCAACAGAAAGAGTGTTTCAAAACTCCTCAATCGAAAGTAAGTTTCAACTCTCTTAGTTGAATGCACAGATCAGAAAGAAGTTTCACTGAATGCATCTGGGCAGTTTTTTTTTGAAGATATTCCCTTTTCCACAACAGGGTGCATAGGGCTCCAAATGTCCAGTTGCAGTTTCTACAGACAGAGTGTTTCAAAACACCTCAATCAAAAGTAAGGTAGAACTCTGTTAGTTGAGTGCACGGATCAGAAAGAAGTTTCACACAATGCTTCCGTGTAGTTTTTATTTGAAGATATTCCTTTTTCCACGATAGGCCTCTTAGCGCTCCAAATATCCACTTGCAGTTTCTACAGAAAGAGTGTTTCAAAACTCCTCAATCAAAAGTAAGTTTCACCTCTGTTAGTTGAATACGAAGATCAGAAAGAAGCTTCACAGAATGCTTCTGTTTAGTTTTTATTTGAAGATATTACTTTTTCCACGATAGGCCGTGTAGCGCTCCAAATCTCCACATGCAGTTTCTACAGAAAGATTGTTTCAAAACGCCTCTATCAAAAGTAAGGTTCAAAACTCTTAGTTGAATACACAGGTCAGAAAATAGTTTCACAGAATGCTTCTGCATAGGCTTTATTTGAAGATATTCCTTTTTCCACAATAGGCCGCATGGTCCTCCAAATATCCACTTGCAGTTTCAACAGAAAGAGTGCTTCAAAACTCCTGAATCAAAAGTAAGGTTCAACTCTGTTAGTTCAATGCCCAGATCATAAAGAAATTTCACAGAATGCTTCTGTGTAGTTTTTATTTGCAGTTATTCCTTTTTCCACGTTTGGCCACATAACGCTCAAACTGTCCACTTGCAGTTTCTACAGAAAGGGTGTTTCAAAACTCCTCAATCAAAAATAAGGTTGAACTCTGTTAGTTGAAAGCACAGATCAGAAAGAAGTTTCACAGAATTCTTCTGTGTAGTTTTTATTTGAAGATATTCCCTTTTCCACGATAGGCCGCATAGTGCTCCAAATGTCCACTTACAGTTTCTACAGAAAGAGTGTTTCAAAACACCTCAATCAAAAGTAAGGTTCAACTCTCTTAGTTGAATGCACAGATCAGAGAGAAGTTTCACAGAATACTTCTGTGTAGTTTTTATTTGAAGATATTCCTTTTTCTACGATAGGAAGCGTAGCGCTCCAAATGACCACTTGCAGTTCCTACAGAAAGACTGTTTCAAAACTCCTCAATCAAAAGTAAGTTTCAACTCTGCTAGTTGAATGCACAGATCAGAAAGAAGTTTCACAGAATGCTTCTATGTAGTTTTTATTTGAAGATATTCCTTTTTCCAAGATAGGCCGCGTAGCGCTCTAAATGTCCACTTACAATATCTACAGAAAGAGTGGTTCAAAACTCCTCAATCAAAAGTAAGGTTCAACTCTGTTAGTTGAATGCAAAGATCAGAAAGAAGTTTCAGAGAATGCTTCTCTGTAGTTTTTATTTGAAGATATTACTTTTTCCTCGATAGGCCGCGTAGTGCTCAAAATATCAACTTGCAGTTTCTACAGAAAGATTGTTTCAAAACTCCTCAATCAAAAGTAAGTTTCAACTCTCTTAGTTGAATACACAGATCAGAAAATAGTTTAACAGAATGCTTCTGTTTAGTTTTTATTTGAAGATATTCCTTTTTCCACGATAGGCCTCTTAGCGCTCCAAATGTCCACTTGCAGTTTTTACAGAAAGTTTGTTTCAAAACTCTTCAATCAAAAGTAAGGTTCAACCCTGTTAGTTGAATGCACAGATCAGAAAGAAGTTTCACAGAATGCTTCCGTTTAGTTTTTAATAGAAGATATTCCTTTTTCCCCGATATGCCGCGTAGCGCTCCAAATGTCCAATTGCTGTTTCTACAGAAAGAGTGTTTCAAACTCCTCAATCAAAAGTAAGGTTCAACGCTGTTAGTTGAATGCACATATCAGAAAGAAGTTTTGCAGAATTCTTCTGCTTAGTTTTTATTTGAAGATATTCCTTTTTCCACTATAGGCCCCTAAGCGCTCTGAATGTCTGCTTGCAGTTTCTACAGAAAGAGAATTTCAGAACATCTCCATCAAAAGTACGGTTCAAATCTGTTAGTTGAATACACAGATCAGAACGAATTTTCGCAGAATGCTTCTGTGTAGTTTTTATTTGAAGATATTCCTTTTTCCACTGTAGGCCCCTTAGGGCTCCGAATGTCCGCTTCGAGTTTCTACAGAAAGGGCCTTTCAGAATTGCTCAATCAAAAGTAAGGTTCAACTATGCTAGTTGAAAGCACAGATCAGAAAGTAGTCTCGCAGAATTCTTCTTTGGAGTTTTTATTTGAAGACATTACTTTTTCCCCTATAGGCCCCTTAGCGCTCCGAATATCCGCTTGCAGTTTCTACAGAAAGAGAGTTTCAGAAATTCTCAATCAAAAGTAAGGTTCAACTGTGTTAGTTGAATGCACAGTGTAGAAGGAAGCTTCTCAGAATACTTCTGTGTAGTTTTTATTTGAAGATATTCCTTTTTCCACTAGAGGCCCATTAGCGCTGCGAATGTCCGCTTGCAGTTTATATAGAAAGGGAGTTTCAGAACTTCTCAATCAAAAGTAAGATTCAACTGTGTTAGTTGAAAGCACAGATCAGAAAGAAGTTTCACAGAATGCTTCTGTGTAGTTTTTATTTGAACATATTGCTTTTTCCACTCTAAGCCCCTTAGCGCTCCGAATGTCTGCTGGCAGTTTCTACAGAAAGAGTGTTTCAGAACTGCTCAATCAAAAGTAATGTTCAATTCTGCTAGTTGAATGCACGGATCAGAAAGAAGTTTCACAGAATGCTTCTGTATAGTTTTTATTTGAAGGTAATCCTTTTCCGACTATAGGCCCCTTAGTGCTCTGAATGTCCGCTTGCAGTTTCTACAGAAGGAGAGTTTCAAAAATGCTCAATCAAAAGTAAGGTTCAGCTCTGCTAGTTGAATGCACAGATCAGAAAGAAGTTTCGCTAAATGATTCTGTGTAGTTTTTATATGAAGATATTCCTTTTTCCACTAGAGGCCACTTAGACCTCCGAATGTGCACATGCAGTTTCTACAGAAAGAATGTTTCAAAACTCCTCAATCAAAACTAAGGTTCAACTCTGCTAGTTGAATGCACAGATCTGAAAGGAGTTTCGCAGAATACTTCTGTGTAGTTTTTATTTGAAGATATTCTTTTTCCACTATAGGCCCCTTAGCGCTCTGCATGTCCGCTTGCAGTTTCTACATAAAGAGAGTTTCGGAACTTCTCAATCAAAAGTAGGTTCAACTCTGTTACTTGAATGCACAGATCAGAAAGAAGTTTCACAGAATGCTTCTGTGTAGTTTTTATTTGAAGATATTCCTTTTTCCACAATAGGCCCCTTACTGCTCGTAATGTCTGCTTGCAGTTTCTACAGAAAGAGAGTTTCAGAACTTCTCAATAAAAAGTAATATTCAACTCTGTTAATTGAATGCACAGATAAGTGAGATGTTTTGCAGAATGCTTCTCCGTAGTTTTTATTTGAAGATATTCCTTTTTCCACTATAGGCCACTTGGCGCTCCTACTGTCCGCTTGCAGTTTCTACATAAAGAGAGTTTCAGAACTTCTCAATCATAAGTAAAGTTCAACTCTGTTAGTTAAATGCACAGATCAGAAAGAAGTTTCCCAGAATGCTTCTGTGTAGTTTTTATTTGAAGATATTCCTTTTTCCTCTATATGCCCCTTCACGATCCGATTCTCGGCTTGCAGTTTCTACAGAAAGATTCTTTCAGAAGTTCTCAAACAAAAGTAAGGCTCAACTCCGCTAGTTGAATGTACAGATCAGAAAGTTGTTTTGCACAATGCTTCTGTGTACTTTTTATTCAAAGATATTCCTTTTTCCACTATAGGCTCCATAGTGCTGCGAATGTCCACTTGCAGTCTCTACAGAAATAGTGTTTCAGAACTCCTCAATCAAACGTAGGGTTCAACTCTGCTATTGAATGCACAGATCAGAAAGAAGTTTCGCAGAATGCTTCTGTGTATTTTTCAGTTGAAGATACTCCTTTTTCCACTTTAGGCCCTTAGCGCTGCGAATGTCCACTTGCAGTTTCTAAAGAAAGAGTTTCAGAACTTCTCAATCAAAAGTAAGGTTCAACTCTGTTAGTTGAATGTACAGATCAGAAAGAAGTTTCACAGAATGCTTCTGTGTAGTTTTTATTTGAAGATATCCCTTTTTCCACTACAGGCCCCTTAGCGCTCCAAATGTCGCTTGCAGATTCTACAGAAAGAGTGCTTCAGAACTGCTCATTCAAAAGTAAGGTTCAACTCTGCTAATTGAATGGACAAATCAGAAAGAAGTTTCGCAGAATGCTTCTGTGTAGTTTATATTTGAAGGTATTCCTTTTTCCTCTGTAGGTCTCTTAGCGCTAAGAATGTCTGCTTGCATTTCTACAGAAAGAGAGTTTCAGAACTGCTCAATCAAAAGTTAGGTTCAACTCTGTTAGTTGAATGCATAGATCAGAAAGAAATTTCGCAGAATGCTTCTGTGTAGTTTTTATTTCAAGATATGCCGTTTTCCACTATAGGCCCCTTAGCGCTCCGAATATCTGCTTGCAGTTTCTTCAGAAAGAGTGTTTCAGAACTGCTCAATCAAAAGTAACGTTCAACTCTGGTAGTTGAATGCACAGATCAGAAAGTAGTTTCGCAGAATGCTTCTGAATAGTTTTTATTTGAAGATATTCCTTTTACCACTATAGGCCCCTTAGCGCTCCGAATGTCGCCAGCAGTTTCTACCAAAAGGGTGGGTCAAAACTCCTCAATCAAAAGAAAGATCAACTCTGCTAGGTGAATGCACAGATCAGAAAGTAGTCTCGCAGAATGCCTCTGTGTAGTTTTTATTTGAAGATAGTCCTTTTTCCAATATAGGCCCCTTAGCTCTCCGAACGTCCGCTTGCAGTTTCTGCAGAGAGTTTCAGAACTTCTCAATCAAAAGTAAGGTTCAACAGTGTGAGTTGAATGCAGAGATCAGAAGGAAATTTTGCAGAATGCTTCTGTGTAGTTTTTATTTCAAGATATGTCTTTTTCCACTATAGGCCACTTAGTGCTACGAATGTCCACTTGCAGTTTCTATAGAAAGAAGGTTTCAGGACCACTCAATCAAAAGTAAGGTTCCACTCCGAAAGTTGAATGCACAGATCAGAATGAAGTTCCTCAGAATGCTTCTGTGTAGTTTTTATTTAAGATATTCCTTTTTCCACTGTAGGCACCTTAGCGCTCCGAATGTCTGCTTGCAGTTTCTACAGAAAGAGTGTTTCAGAACTGCTCAGTCAAAAGTAATGTTCAACTCTGCTAGTTGAATGCACAGATCAGAAAGAAGTTTCGCAGAATGCTTCTGTGAAGTTTTTATTTGAAGATATTTCTTTTTCCACTATAGGTCCCTTAGCGCTCCAAATGTCCGCTTGCAGTTTCTACAGAGACAGAGTTTCAGAACTTCTCAACGAAAAGTGAGGTTCAACTCTGTTAGTTGAATGCACAGATGAGTAAGAAGATTCACAGAATGCTTCTGTGTAGTTTTTATTTGAAGATATTCCTTTTTCCACTATAGGCTCCTTAGCTCTCCGAATGTCCGCTTGCAGTTTCTACAGAAAGTGTTTCAGAACTGCTCAATCAAACGTTAGGTTCAACTCTGCTAGTTGTGAGCACAGATCAAAAAAAGTTTTGCAGAATGCTTCTGTGCAGTTTTCATTTAAAGATATTACTTTTTCCACCAAAGGCCCCTTTAGCGCTCCGTATGTCCGCTTGCAATTTATACAGAACGCGTTTTTCAAAACTCCTGAATCAAAAGGAAATTTCAACTTGGCTAGTTGGAAGCACAGATCAGGAAGAAGTTTCAGAGAATGCTTCTGTGTAGATTTTATTTAAAGATATTCCTTTTTCCAATATAGGCCCCTTAGTGCTCCGAATGCAGTCTCTACAGAAAGAGTGTTTCAGAACTCCTCAATCAAAAGTAAGGTTCGACTCTGGATTTGAATGCACAGATCTGAAAGAAGTTGCGCAGAATGCTTCTGTGCAGTGTTTATTTTAAGATATTCCTTTTTGGACTATGGGCCCGTAGCGCTCCGAATGTTCTCTTGCAGTTACTACAGAAAGAGTGGTTCAAAATTCCTCAATCAAAACTAAGGTTCAACTCTGCTAGTTTAATGCACTGATCAGAAAGAAATTTCGCAGAATGCTTCTGTGTAGTTTTTATTTGAAGATATTTCTTTTCCAACTATAGTCCCCTAAGCGCTCCGAATGCCCGCTTGCAGTTGCTACAGAAAGAGAGTTCATAACTTCTCAATAAAAAGCAAAGCTCAACTCTGTTAGTTGAATGCACAGATCAGAAAGCACTTTCGCAGCAAGCTTCTGTGTAGTTTTTACTTGAAGTTATTCCGTTTTCCACTATAGGCCCCTCAGAGCTCTGAATGTCTGCTTGCAGGTTCTACAGAAAGAGTGTTTCAGAACTGCTCAATCAAAAGTAAGGTTCAAATCTGGTAGTTGAATGCACAGATCAGAAAGGAGTCTCGCAGAATGCATCTGTGTATTTTTTATTAGAAGATATTCTTTTTTCCACTATAGGACACTTAGTGCTGCGAATGTCTTCTTGCAGTTTCTACAGAAAGAGGGTTTCAGAACTGCTCAATCAAAAGAAAGATTCAACTCTGCTACTTGAATGCACAGATCATAAAGAAGTTTCACAGAATGCTTCTGTGTAGTTTTTTATTTGAAGATATTCCTTTTACCACTATAGGCCCCTTTGTGATCCGAATGTCCGCTTGCAGTTTCTACAGTAAGAGTGTTTCAGAACTGCTCAATCTAAAGTAAGGTTCAACTTTGCTAGATTAATGCACAGATCAGAAAGAAGTTTCACAGAATGCTTCTTTGTGGTTTTTATTTGAGGATATTCCTTTTTCCACTATAGGCCCTTTAGCGCTCCGATTGTCCTCTTGCAGTTTCTACAGAAAGAGTTTTTAAACACTCCTCCATCAAACGTAATGTTCAACTCTGCTAGTTGAATGCACAGAGCAGACAGAAGTTTCACAGAATGCTTCTGTGTAGTTTTTATTTGAAGATATTCCTTTTTCCTCTGTAAGCCCCATAGTGCTCCGAATGTCCGCTTGCAGTTTCTACAGAAAGAGTGTTTCAGATCTGCTCAATCACAAGTAAGGTTCAACTCTGCTAGTTGAATGCACAGATCAGAAAGAGTTTTGCAGAATGCTTCTTTGTAATTTTTATTTGAAGGTATTCCTTTTTCCATATAGGCCCTTAGCGCTCCGAATGTCCAGTTGCAGTTTCTACAGAAAGAGAATTTCCAAACTACTCAATGAAAACTAAGCTTCAACTATGTTAGTTGAATGCACAGGTCAGAAAGAAGTTTTGCAGAATACTTCTGTTTGGTTTTCCTTTGAAGATATTCCTTTTTCCACTATAGGACCATTAGCATTCCGATTGTGCACTTGCAGTTTCGACAGAAAGAGAGTTTCAGAATTGCTCTATCCAAAGTAAGGTTCAACTCTGATAGTTTAATGCTCAGATCAGAAAGAAGTTTTACGGAATACTTCTGAGTATTTTGTATTGGAAGATATTGCTTTTCCACTGTAGGCCACTTAGCCCCCAGATTGTCAACCTGCACTTTCTGCAGGAAGAGTGTTTCAGAACTCCTCACTCAAAATTAAGGTTCAAATCTGCTAGTTGAAAGCACAGATCTGAGAAAGTTTCGCAGAATTCTTCTGTGTAGTTTTTATTTGAAGTTATTCCATTTTCCAATATGGGCCTCTTAGCGCCATGAATCTCCACTTGCATATTCTACAGAAAGAGAGTTTCAGAACTTCTCAATCAGAAGTAAGGTACAACTCTGTTAGTTGAATGAACAGATCAGAAAGAAGTTTCGCAGAATGCTTCTGTGTAGTTTTTATTTGAAGATATTCCTTTTTCAACTATAGGCCCATTAGTGCTCTGAATGTCCACTTATAGTTTCTACGGAAAGAGAGTTTCAAAACTCCGCAATCAAAATTACGGTTCAACCCTACAAGTTGAATGAACAGATCAGAAAGAAGTTCTCAGAATGCTTCAGTGTAGTTTTTATTTGAAGATATTACTTTTTCAACTATAGGCCCATTAGCGCTCGAATGTCCACTTGCAGTTTCTACAGAAAGAGAGTTTCAAAACTCCGCAATCAAAATTAAGGTTCAACCCTACTAGTTGAATACACAGATCAGAAAGTAGTTTTGCAGAATGCTTCTGTGTAGTTTTTATTTGAAGATATTCCTTTTTCCACTATCGGCCCCTTAGTGCTCCGAATGTCCACTTGCAGTTTCTACAGAAAGAGTGTTTAAATACTCCTCAATCAAACGTAACATTCAATCTGCTAGTTGAATGCACAGATGACTAAGAAGTTTCACAGAAAGCTTCTGTGTAGTTTTTATTTGAAGGTATTCCTTTTTCCACTATACCCCCTTAGCGCTCCGATTGTCTGCTTGCAGTTTCTACAGAAAGAGTGTTTCAGAACTGTTCAATCAAAAGTAAGGTTCAACTCTGCTGGTTGAATGCACAGATCAGAAAGAAGTTTCGCAGAATGCTTCTGTGTAGTTTTTGTTTGAAGATATTACTTTTTCCACGATAGGCACCTTAGCACTCCGAAAGTCCGCTTGCAGTTTCTACAGATAGAGTGTTTCAGAATTGCTCAATCAAAAGTAAGGTTCAACTCTGCTAGTTGAATGCACAGATCAGAAAGGATTTTCGCAGAATGCTTCTGTGTAGTTTTTATTTGAAGATATTCCTTTTTCGACTATAAGCCCCTTAGCGCTCTGAATGTCCGCTTGTAGTTTCTACAGAAAGAGTGTTTAGGAATGCTCAATCAAAAGTAAGGTTCAACTGTGTTAGTTGAATGCACAGATCAGAAAGTAGTTTCACAGAATGCTTCTGTGTAGTTTTTATTTGAACATACTCCTTATTCCACTATAGGAACCTTAGCGCTCCGAATGTTCACTTGCAGTTTCTACAGAAAGTGTGTCTCAAAACTGCTCAATCAAATGTAAGATTCAACTCTGCTAGTAGAATGCAAAAATCAGGAAGAAGTTTCACAGAATGCTTCTGTGTAGTTTTTATTTGAACATATTCCTTTTTCCACTATAGACCTCTTAGCGGTCTGAATGTCCCCTTCCAGTTTCTACAGAAAGACTGTTTCAGAACTGCTCAATCAAAAGTAAGGTTCAACTCTGCTAGCTGAATGCACAGATCAGAAAGTAGTGTCGTAGAATGCTTCTGTGTAGTTTTAATTTGAAGATGTTCCTTTTTCTACACTAGACCCCTTAGCCCTGCGAATGTCCACATGCAGTTTGGACAGAAAGAGTGTTTCAGAACTCCTTAATCAAAAATAAGATTCAACTCTTCTAGTTGAATGCACAGAACAGAAGGAAGTTTCGCAAAATGCTTCTGTGTAGTTTTTATTTGAAGATATTCCTTTTTCCACTATAGGCCCCTTAGCGCTCCCGAATGTCCACTTGCAGTTTCTACAGAAAGTGTTTCAGAACTCCTCAATCAAAAGTAAGGTTCAACTTTGCTAGTTGAATGCACAGATCAGAAAGTAGTTCACAGAATGCTTCTGGTGTAGTTTTTATTTGAAGATGTTCCTTTTTCCACTATAGGCCCCTTAGCGCTCCGAATGTCCACTTGCAGCTTCTACAGAAAGAGTGTTTCAAAACTCCTCAATCAAAATTATGGCTTAGCTCTGGTCACTGAATGCACAGATCAGAAGGAAGTCACGCAGAATGCTTCTGTGTAGCTTTTGTTTGAAGATATCCTTTGTCCACTATACGCCCGTTAGCACTCCAAATTTCCGCTTGCAGATTCTACAGAAAGAGAGTTCAGAACTGCTCAATCAAAATTAATGTTCATCTCTATTAGTTGAATGCACAGATCTGAAACAAGTTTTGCAAAATGCTTCTTTGTTGTTTTTATTTGAAGATATTCCTTTTTTACACTAAAGGCCCCTTAGAGCTCCGAATATCCGCTTGCAGTTTCTACAGAAAGAGTGTTTCAGAACTGCTCAATCAGAAGTAAGGTTCACCTCTGTTAGTTGAATTGACAGATCTGAAAGAGTGCACAGAATGCTTCTGTGTAGTTTTTTATTTGAAGATATTCCTTTCTCTACTATAGGACCCTTAGTGATCCGAATGTCCGTTGCAGTTTCTACAGAAAGAGTATTTCAAAACTCCTCAATGAAAAGTAAGGTTCAACTCTGCCAGTTGCATGCACAGTCAGAAAGCAGTCTCGCAGAATTCTTCTGTGAGGTTTTTATTCGAAGATATTACTTTTTTCCACTATAGTCCCCTAAGCGCTCAGAATGTCCAGTTGCAGTTTCTACAGAAAGAGAGTATCAGAATTCCTCAAACAAAAGTAAGGTTCAAAGTTGCTAGTTGAATGCACAGATCAGAAAAAGTTTCACAGAATGCTTCTATGTAGTTTTTATTTGAAGTATTCCTCTTTCCACGATAGGCCCCTTTGCGCTACCGAATGTGCACCTTGGCAGTTTCTACAGAAAGAGAGTTTCAGAACGCTCAATCAAAGTTTCAATCTGCTTGTTCAATGCAAAGATCAGAAAGAAGCCTCGCAGAATGCTTCTGTGTAGTTTTATTAGAAGATATTCCTTTTTCCGCAATAGCTCCCTAGCACTCTAATTGTCCGCTTGCAGTTTCTACAGAAAGAGTTTTTTCAAAACTCCTCAATCAAAATGATTTCAACTCTGCTAGTTAATGCACATATCAGAAAGAATTTTCGCAGAATCCTTCTGTGTAGTTTTTATTTGAAAATATTCCTTTTTCCACTACAGGCCTCTAAGTGCTCCGATTTCCGCTTGCAGTTTCTACAGAAAAATGTTTCAGAACTCATCAATCAAAAGTAAGGTTCAAGTCTGTTAGTTGAATGCACATCAGAAAGAAGTTTC